>NW_009197436.1:0-15972 GCF_000690835.1 Fulmarus glacialis | reverse complement strand
AACCATTCCCCCTTGTCCTATCACAACAGCCCCTACTAAAAAATTTGTCCCCATCTTTCTTATAAGCTCCCTTTAAGTACTGAAAGGCCACAATAAGGTCTCCCTGGAGCCTTCTCTTCTGCAGGCTGAACAACCCCAACTCTCTCAGCCTTTCCTCATAGGAGAGGTGTTCCACGCCACTGATAATTTTTGTGGCCCTCCTCTGGACGCGTTCCAACAGGTCCATGTCTTTCCTGTTCTGATGGCTCCAGAGTTGGACACAGTACTCGAGGTGTGGTCTCACCAGAGCAGAATAGATGGGCAGAATCACGTCCTTTGACCTGCTGGCCACGCTTCTTGTTATGCAGCCCAGGATACGGTTGGCTTTCCGGGCTGCGAGCGCACATTGCCGGCTCATGTCCAGCTTTTCATCCACCAGTCCCCCCTAGTCCTTCTCTGCAGGGCTGCTCTCAATCCCTTCATCCCCCAGCCTATAGCGATACTGTGGTTTACCCCGACCCAGGTGCAGGACCTTGCACTTGGCCTTGTTGAACCTCATGAAGTTCACATGGGCCTACTTCTCGAGCTTGTCCAGGTCCCTCTGAATGGCATCCCGTCCCTCAGGCGTGTCACTGATGAAGATCCAGCGTTTGTTCTTGTTCAATTTCATGCCACTGATGATTGCCCAATGCTCCAATCTATCCAGATCCCTCTGCAAGGCCTCTTGTCCCTTGAGAGAGTCAACGGCACCTCCCAGTTTCCTATCATCAGCAAACCTGCTAATGGTGCATTCAACTCCTGCCTCCAGATCATTAATAAAAATATTGCACAGAACTGGCCCTAGAATTGAGCCCTGAGGAACACCATTGGTGACTGGTCACCAGCCAGATGTAGCCCCATTCACTGCAACCCTTTGCGCCCTGCCGTTCAGCCAGTTCTTCACCCAGCGCACCATGTATCCGCTCATCCCACAGTTGGAAAACTTGTCCAGAAGGATGCCGTGAGGGACAGTGTAAAAGCCTTACTAAAATCCAGAAAACTACATCTGCCACCTTTCCTCCATCCACTAGGCAGGTGACCTTATCGTAGAAGGATATCAAATTAGTTAGACAGGAATGTACAATGAAGAAAAAAAAAAAAAGTCACCCAGTTAGATGTTTAATACACTAAGAGCTATTCTGTCTGATGCAGATCCTTGAAACAAGAAAAATACCACAAAAAATACCTGCAAAAGTTTTGCCCGAGTGCTCAAGTGTTCTGTCAACCATACGTTTGCTTTAGCAGGAAAACACTCTCCTTGGCACACACAACCCTCTCCTCCCCTTCTCATCAAGGGCTACCCTTCCCCTGCCAAACTTTATGAATTCTAGTATTATGAATAGACAATTTCTCTACTTTTACCCAGTGACAGCTGTGTGCAACATTCGCTTTCTGACTGACGTCAGGCTCTACGCTGCAAATCTGGTAGATCTTTCTTAATGCCTCATCACAGGTGTAGTTCCACAATTTAACTGAGAATCTGTACCAGCTTTGTTTTCAATTTTTTGGGTAATATTTATGGTAAAGAAATTATATGCTCTACTTTTCAACATTCTTGTAATTTAGCATATGGCAAAAGATGGTACAGGAAATCCAAGGTGTTTGTAAACTCTGAAGTGACTGTAAAATTAATTATACTTCTAATCAAGGGATTAGCATAGAAACTTCTTGAGACATTCTGTCCATTTTCTCATTAAAACAGCAGATGAAAAGTTTGCATGGAAGAAAAACAACAATTTTGTTCTTTTGGTTGCCTGATCTTAAAGTGGCCTTTTGTGGGTTTTACAATTTAATAAACTCAATGATACCCCAAATTAAAGTGATTAAAAAACATTACTAGTTTTAATTTTTTTTAACAAAAATGAAGGAAATAATGATTTACCACAGCACTATCACCAATTCAGTGCTACCTCCAAATAGGAATTTAGGAACATAGGGTTACAGAATTGACAACATTTAACAATTTTCCTTCTCCTTACTTTGAGCAGTAATAAAAACGTAAGTATTATTTTTCTGCTCGAAATGAACACGGAAATCTGCACAAGGTCTGTATGATCACTCAATCAATATTTTTCTATTTCTGATCATTTCTGCAAGAGAAAGCTTTCCTAAATAGAAAGATTAACATGCAACTTAACCCCAAGTTGCAGGACAAGATAAAACTACTGTGTGTTCTAGAGAAGTTATTCTTGATTGACATATCAAGACACCACCCCAAAAAGATAATATAATTCTTAACCTGAGTAATCTTCACAGTCCTTCATCTAGTGTGGGTAGAAAAGACATTTTTAGCAATTTCCACGCAGCCAAGACAGCTATAATTCACATAATGCTAGTATTTCATGTGTATGCTGTCATTGAGGTTTGTGACATTTCTTCTAATAGGTATAAAGCATAGAAAGTTATCTATCTCAGCTTAAGACGTTACTGGTTCTTACCTGTTTTCGTTTGGATTGGAAGCTGGTAATATTCAGCACACTCCTGTCCACAGGCTAAGGGGGAAAAAAAGCCTAAATATTAGAGGACAATTTTTTTCCTAAGAGAGGGTTCCATCCAACAAAAACGTGGGGGTTTTGTGATCAACTTACAGAAGACAGTGGACTAGAAACAGAAGATGGAATCCTTTTAGCATCCTGTTGAAAAAACAAGTGCAATAAATTAAACCGGACACCACATAAGGAAGATCTTCATCCTATACTGGCACATTTACTATGTTTTTCAAACACATGAAATAAAACAGATTAAAAGGAGTGCCATTTACCGCCAAAGGACTTGACATCTTCTCCAATGACTGCAAGATGCGCCGCGCTGTGGAACTTGTCACACCATAGGATTGCACACCTGCTTGTTTAGCTTTCATTTGTCTTCTTACTGGTGGCTGAAAAATTAGCATTGCAAATGTTTTGATGCTTGATTTTGAATTAAACATGCATGTATTTTATGCCCTATGGCTACATTGATGATATAACCAATACTCTCATGATGCCAGAGAAAAATGCACTCACTGGGCATTCAAGCCATGAAGAAGAAAATATACTCTACTGTGTGTACTGCCCCACACATCTTGCACACAGGATAAAGCAACAAAAGAAATACTTAAATATAAAACATCATAAAAGGCAAGATGTTAGGCCTGTAGGGTCTCTGAAGCAGTAATCAGGAAAACAGAACTGAAGCAAAGGCTTGTGCTGCAGAAAGTACTTTCAGTAACAAAACAGATCTCAGAGTTTCATGATGGACATCTTAAAACCAACGTATACAATCATCATCAGGAATTTCTAGTTTTACTTCTCTCGTTTCCTCCCTTCCCCCAAGATTACAGTTGACTGCAGATCTTTTTACTCTGTTTAAAAAGAAAAGATCTGATTTGAACTGTAACAGATCTAAACATATTACACTGAAAAAGTAAACTTTTATTTGCACCACATGACTTTGAATATAATTCAAAAAAACTTCTTTCAGTGTGACTTTTTTTTTTTAAATTATGTTAAACCCCTCATGTAACCACATCATGCTTACCACGCTGCTATGTGAAGACAAGCAGCAGACCATACAGCATGTAAAAAACACAAGCGAGACTCTGTAATCCACAGCATGCAGCAACAAGCAAGCCAGTCTCTCCTTTAAAAGCCCTGTATTTTGGTTCCTCTTTTCAGCACAATCCACATTTATTTTGTCAAAAATAAAAACAGCTGACCAAAGAGGGCTCCTAGCTTACAGGAAGTTTTGAGTGTTCTGAAGTCTGATTTAACACCAAGTCAGAACAAACCACAAGTTTTCAAGGCTTCCCCTAAGTCAGGAACTTGTAGGTCCCCTTGTTCCACGGTAGAAACGGACTGCCAAAGTAAGTCCGGCAAACTCTTATTTCCAGTTCCTTAAATAAAGTTCCTTTTGACTTTTGTTTTTTGTTTTTGTTGTGGTTTTTTTTTTTAAATAAAGGTCATTTTGATTTAAACACATTCCAACCGAACCAGATTTTATTGACTTCCTTTTAGATTCAATTCTAGCTACTGAGAGTTGTCAGCATTTTTAATTTGCTGGTTTGTTTTAGAACGCGAAGAACTCTTAGGGGCAAGTAATTCTTTTCGAGAGCTATCTGAATGATATTAAAATAGAAAGCATTTTATTGTTTATCTTGAGATTGTATTTAGGATTGCATTGCCCTTTAGGTAACAGAAAAGCAAAGGATCAGCAAAGTTGCCTTTTAGATACTACTATAGTAAAGAGTGCACAGTTTCATACAATATATTCATTGCATGAGTGTAGGCATGCTTGTGTAAGATCTACAGACAAGTATCAGGAAGGTAGCTTTTGCTACTATCAACACGAGTTTTCAAAATTATGCCATCGTTGTTTTAATTTACATGTTATTTTAACATAATACAGTCAGATGCAGACAATGGCAGAAAACAGAATTTTTTGAAAGACTTAACAGAGGAAATTCCAACTACAAACAACTAGCCAGAACCTAAGATGCTACTGTCATTCCTGTGCATTATGACAAGCATTTCTATGTAAACTGTTAAAAAAGAATTTAATCAGAAATTGTTCTTTTCTACTCTTGTAGGCTGAGAGGGCAAAATAGGAACTGTTGCCAGTTTTCAGCTCCTTGCTGACAGCTCTTTTGGCAGTGCTACCACTTCTGTATTTCAATTACATTTTCCCTCACACTGCACTACTATTCTCATACCTGATAAGGAGCAATTCGTGCTTTTGTCTCCCTTGCTGCTGCAGCTGCACCACCGTAAGTGGTCTTTCCAGGGTAAAATGGAGAATCCCCAAGCTGGCTTGTCTTAAAGACAGAAGTGTTTCCAAGTGACTACAGAAAGGTATCATAATAAGTGGTTAGTAAAATGGCTACACATTCAAATTGAGTAAAAGTAATACTGTGTAGTACTTACAGGAGAGGGAGATCCAAAAGCAGATAAATTAAATGCAGGTTTTTTAGAGCTAGCTGCAGGATGCTGTGAGAGGGAATGAGATCTTTCAGCCTCTGTGGACCACAGCAGTGGTGCTGAAGTATTTTTTGAAACTGTGATATCTGCCAAAATGACACATGCTATATGTGAATGCCTTGTGTACGTAGAGAACTAATTAATATTAAAGATCACACTAACTCCAGAGTTCTTCAACACAGAAAAATAAGTCTTACAGAATGAAAAAGTCCCCTAACACTCATTTCCCCAGCACTCTGACCTTCAGAGTTTTTCAAACAGATCAATTTCACATATGGTATGAAAATCAAGTATCAACTCAACTTGAAATCTGTTCACAGAACTGCAAATACGTTACCTTTCAGTAATCTTTCAAAAGCATGCACAACAAGTTAACAGTATGCTTCCAGCACAAAGCAATTTTATTTTTTTCTTCTTTCATGGTAACATAAAAGGGAACTGCATAAACACTGGTGCATCTATAATGATACAAAGTTTTTCCTATGTTGCTAAAGGGTTGGAGGCCAGCATAGGTCAGAATTGCACAGGTTTTAAACCTGAAAAATTCCCAAAGGCTGAACTAACAGTTAACAACCTATTTTCCATGTATGTTTTATGGAGACACACCAGAAAGCTCTAGTAATCTCAGGTTATATTGCTAAACCCTGGCAACGTCTACTCTGAATTGTAAAACTATGTTCTCCAGAGAACTTGCTGAGCATGACTCAATCCCCATTTATATGGGGACTAGAAAAAGCTGCCAACCTGCTGTTTGCCCTTTCTCAGTGAGATCACCTTGCTCCCCATCTACATCAATACAATGTTTATTTTTTTTACTTGAAAATGGTATACATTCCTTACTGAATTCAGCAAAAAACATAGCAGTATTGACAACTGATAGCTTCCACCAAAAAAGGCCAAACAAGCAGCTCAAAACTAATTCAGTCAGAATAATTCCTTTATTGACTCCTGGTGAAAACAAAGGAAAACATCTTGTGTTTCTATTTGTCACCTGTATTTATTCACACTTAACCAGCTGTCAGATCTTCTGAGTCACTCTTCCTTCTAGGAAATCAACCTAGCTGTCAAGCTACAGCAAGTCATCTTCAGTTCCTACTATCCCAGTTCAAGATTTACAGATTACCTAGCTAAAAGTGTGTTTATCAGCACCGATCCTCATCAGGGTCTCATAAATGTATTCCAAAGCATGGTTATATTAAAAAGGTGACAAGATTATATACTTCTAAAATACTAAAAATTCTAACATCCAAAGCTGACATTCACCTACTTTATTTACTAAGGTGATGTGGAATATTAAAGAATGCAAAGTACTTCATGTTACCAAAAAATCAATTAGAGTACATGAAAGTTACCTTTATCAGATGCTCTAGAGGAGAAGCCACTGGTTGTTGAGATGTTATCATCATCATGCTGAGAGGTAGAATCTTTTATTTCTTTTACAAGAGACAGTCCAGGACTGCCAATGCCAAGTGAAGAAGATGTAGAGGGCTGACAATGTGGTACTGTGGAATCCAACACGGTACAGTTCAAATGGCTCCGATGAAGAGAGGGCCTTGTTAACACATCTGAGAAGTTCAATGCAGATCTACTTGTGGATGGTTCTAAACAAGAACAGGGAGACAATTAGCTTTCCTATAGGCAAGCTCACAGAAGCCAAAACCTGTTTTCTGTCAACAGTCATGCTATTGCCAAGTTCTAAGCACGAAAATAGAGAAGCCGAATTTAACTTCTTCCTCACCCAGATAGGGTTTCATCTGTCTGATTACAACAGCAACACTGCTTGCAATACCAAGTATTAATGTCGCATTAAGAAGTAGTTAACAATGAGGTTTTACAACACCAAATTCTGACCCCATGCTCAAGTGCCCTAACACTGGGTCTTTCACTAAATCAAACATGTAAAAATTCCTTCTTCTGCAGATAAAGCTTCCAATAAGCTTTCCAAAATTTGAGATTACATGGCAAGTTATAGACAACTCTGCAGTTTATATAATCTTGTAACAAAGATGATGTTAATCTGAATACGTAACATGAAAACATGTATTTGCAGAGATTTGGGGGGGTGGGGGGTGGTGTGTGTTTGTTTTGGTGTCGTCGCCCCCCCTCCCAAATTCTACCATATCAGGTCATGCTACAGGAAGGAACATTATCTCCTATCCACTAACTTCTGAGATTTTGCCACAAAGGACAAGTAAGCATCGTGGCCTGAGTTGCAAGATGGGCATTTTTTCTCATGAACCAAAGGGTCTGTAAATACTTCCAGTCTCCTGCAAGAAGTGGTCTCACAGCTCCAACTTGCCACATGAACGGAACAGGTATTAATTGGTATCTTGCCTGATATCCATGTAAGTGCACAGTCTCTCCTGGGATTCAGGGTATGAACATGATTTTGAGTCACTATCCTCTTGGTATTTGCACTGAAGCTTAAACTAGCTAGTTCAATCTTCGTAACCACCGCAGTACTAGTAATTAGTTCTCCAAAGCACTGGTAGATTTTTAGAACTGTCTTGTTTAAGATAACGAAAGTGTTACCAGGCTGAAGGCTGACCAAGCAAAGGAATACAGGCTTTAGCACATTGGTACCTCAGAGCTGAAGAAACAGGCTTTCTAAAATTATAATAGTAATAATAATAATAGTAAAAAATCTTATTATTAACTATAGCAAGAAAGATTGGTCTACAACATCCACAGACCGCAGCACAAGCTACTAAAGGTTCTAGGGTGTCCATCTGCTCCTGATTTCTTGGAGCTAGAAAGTTTGCTGTGCAGCTGTTCTTACTGAAAGGTCCTTTCACACAGTTCTTCAGAAAAGCCAACACGTGTTCCTCATTCATGAAGACCTTCTCTACTCCTTTATCCGAACTTATTCTCAAGCTACAGCTACACAGAAAGCAATAAAGCTTCTTATTTACAATTAGATTACATTAGTGACAAAGGTATTTCCTCATTATTTTTCATTCTGCCAACAGAAGCAACTGACTAGCCACACAGATGGTTATGTACGTGTGCTCAGACAAAACTTCTCTCCTTATTAAAAATTAAGTTCCACAAAACTGCTCATTTAAGAGAAACTCAAATGAGAGCATATGCAAATCTACAGAGGAGAACTACAGAAACAGTGAGAGGCATAAACATAAAACAGAGATTAATCTTTTATACGGTAAAGTAAGGGGTTGCAAACTTCTTTGCCAAGGGTCCAAATAGATTTTCAAAGACCCCATGCTAGCCATACACACACCTTAATGTTACCAAATATTTCAAAAAGAATAATGTCGTAGACCAAGTTCCCCAGTTCGCCATTAAACTTACAAGGAACTTTACTACATTGATTGAAGAACCCCAAAGGAAAAAAAAAAAAAAAAAAAAAATCAGGACATGAGAAGGAATTTTCCTCTGGCATTCTAGCATCTGGTCTTTTGTTTTGAGGACAACAAAATAAATCAATGCTTTTATTACCTTAGGCAATTAGATAGACTTTCATTCCAGACCTTTTAAAAAGAAAATGTAAGCCAGCACACTTGCAAATGAATATTATCAATATTTTGCACCTGGCTAATTGACTACCTGAAGTTAACTGATGACTTCCAAGAGCTGTAAGACAACCTCCAGTATGTTTCGCAATTATGTTTGCAGTTTAAAGCTAAGACAGTTTCACAAACAGTTATTGGGTTTTTTTTTGTTTGTTGTTTTGGGGCATTTTGGTTTTATTTTGTGTGTGGTTTTTTTGGTTGGTGTTTGGTTTTTTTTTTAATTCTGTCAAAACGCTCCTTCCAGCTTCCCTGAGAAATTTAGATTCAAAACTAGAAATTTGTGAATAAATACAGATGGCCAGAATACTAAATGATTTTTCACATACCTTCTAAATTAATTCTTGCTGATTCAGGCGTGACTCTCCCATCAATCATTATGGTATCTTCATTTGCATAATCATGGTGATAGTTTACTGGATTCTCTTCCTGATTTGTAGACTCATTTGTATCTACACATTCATCTTCACTTTTATTGAAATACTTCTGTAACCATCCTGGTACAATGTTTTTCACTGATTCTGTCACTCTGCTAATGATTCCCTGCTTGAAAGAAAAAACACTTGTTAATTACAGAAACACAGTCAACAGCATACACTGGGATGCAACCTTGCACAGACCTTGAAGACGGACATTAGACAGCAAATATCCAGAACAAGAGTAAGATAGAGGGGGTTGATCCGTGATGTAGTATCTCTATACTTCTGTGACACGCATGGCGAAAATTCACCTAACATTGATTTACTACTAACCTATCAGTTTCTGCACTTCCCAGTGACCTCAGTAATGTTCAAAATTCTGAGATTTCAGCCAAAGTTCACCAGAGGCTTTGCAAGTCACAAGGTCATTAGGAAATTCTATTTCTAAATAACTCCTGATGTATGTACTTTTTTTGAGGACTCCTCCTCTTAACGCCTTCACCTGAAAAACCATCAAAACAAGAAGCTCATCAATTATCTAGAGTGATAGTGATGACCCTAACAGCTGCTAAAGTCAGTGACCTTAAATGTTTCTAATTTTTCTAATGCTGAACTGCAATAACAATGTGTATCAAAAAAACCACTGCTATGCTCTGAACAGTCAGGGTATCCTGAAAGAAATCCTGGAAGAAACAGTATCGTTGAGTAACAGATGCCTCACTACAGGACTGTTAAATAGATCCATTTTGGTCAAATTGCATTTCATGGTGTGTTAAAGTTTTGGATCTCCAAACCTTAATATTCTGCAATTACTGAATACATAAAAGCCACTTCCATTTTGATATTTACCAATTATTTGCAATGCTTACATTCTACATTTAAGAAATATTTATTTACCATTTTGTTTTAGGCAGTTACTTGTTGCCCATCATGCCCTCAAAATTTCAACACACCTTCCTGTCAAATCTCAACCCCACACAGCAGATTGCTTGCAGCATGGAGCTCCCTCCCTCTTACACTGACTACAGCCACAGAACCAGCTGCTAAACTCTGCAAGCAAATGTGAAAGCTAACTCAGCAATTTCAACACTTTCGAAACTGAAAAGTAACAAGAGTTAAACAGATTTTTGTTGAACTCCATTGTCGGTTGCTAACACATGTACCAAAGGTTCTGGCAAGGTAATTTGACATTTTTCCAGGTTTAGGCAACAAAATTTTCTAGTCAAAATTATTATTCAGGTGTAGAAAATTGAGAATATTCTTTGAACATGTAATAGTCTAGTAAACAATTCTGAAACAAGAACTCTGCTGTATTCAACTTTCTTAAAAAATTTAGCACACAGACAAAAAAAGAAGCCCATATCACTTATTCAAGTCTTTCATACACGATAATGCAAACACCAACTTACAAACAAATCGGACACCCTTGAAGGTGGAGTTAAGAGGGGGGTGGGGAAAGAGGAGGAAGGGAAGGTAGAAAACAGAAAGCCTTTTTACAGAAAGAAGGTCGTCTTAATTTACAATTTGACATTTTTCTTAATGATCTGTAATTTCATCTTGTACTTGCACAAACACAGAATAAATACCCAGGACCAGTTTAAACCAGACAGAATACAGCATAATAAACACATCCATCACAATTACCACACTAAGATGCACACAAGTATGCCATGCTCAGGATGTTGCTGCTATTCTACATAAACACTAAGCCTCAGCTTTCCAACAAAAACTACTAACTGCATGTAGTACCACAGTTCACAAACAGTTCAGTGCATGGTACCAGCAAAGAGGCAGTCCCTACTCCATGCCCAGCCCCTCATTTCCACCTTTGCCTGTGACACACTGTCCCCCTTTTTTGGGGCAAATATGTTGCTGCTATGAATAAAAGCGTATCGGGAACTCACAGGAATTAAAATTTGCCAAAATGAGCAAATGGTCAGGACACAAAGTGCATCCAAGGCAATGCTCTTTCCAAAAAGCTAAGCACTACTGCATTCAGTATTGCTAGAGAGTTTCTCCATCAGAGAATAGATATTATTGGCTATAAAATAGGCCTGTATGTTTATCCTGATGAAGAAATCCTCCCGGAACTGAAAGCTACCTGAGACTCATGATGGAAGAAGTCATAGGCATCCAGAAGAGTAAACACCCAATCATTAGTAATCCAAATGAGTAACTGGAGAATCTAGCTAGCCTAATAATTAACCAAGATGACATTTTACCATCCATATCTAAAACCAGACTGGTTTGGCCCTTTCTTGCATATGGCAGCCTTGCTAGCATTCTCCACATCATCAGCACTTTAAGACTAAGCTGGGTAACACAGGGTAACTTCCCAAACCAATCCAGGAGCTGGAACTCGCTCAGCATAGCTGTACTGTAGCAAATACTAATAGCCTGCTCCATCTGGCCTAGGCACAGTGGAAGACAAGAAGCATAGTTTTATGCTCTAGAATACTGCTTGCTTAGTGACAAAGCAAGGAAAAGCAAAATACACTGAAACGCACCTCCATTTTCTGTCTGCAAAATGAAAATATTGATTAAAGGGAATGTGAAAGAACTATGCAGGCATTATAAACGAGCCATCACCAAACACAGATCTTGCTAAAAAAAACCACCTCCCCCCTAAAAGTAAGCCACACACCCCAGGGTACGCCAATTCTCAACACACACACACACACACAAACCAACCCAAAACCACAAACAAACAAAAAAACCCCACAAGACAATGAAAATTTCCTTATGCCATCTCCCACCTGCCCATCACAGCTGAAAGCCAATAATAAAGCACCATGCTTGGACTCCTGTCCAAGTCAGGCAGTTAAGGTACCACTGACCAACTACGCTTTTAAACATGCACACTCCATGTTCTTGCTAGGACATTTCGGCAAAGTGTCATGCCTTATACTGTCTTTAAAGCTGGCATTTTAATCTCACCCTAACTTCTAGTTTTCTTATTCTTCAACTTCAGCACATGGGTTCCAACACCCTTTCACCCCCCCGCACATGTAAGACAAGCCTACCCTGTCAGCAGCAGAGCACTCTCCCTCTACTGCTCCTGTGCCACCAGCTCTGTACTTTGTCCATCCCAGGTTCCCTGGCGCTACCATCTCCCCACACGGGCATCATTAATCCTTCTAGAAGGCTGACAAGGATACCGCACATCTCACTGATGCAAACAGATCTTCAGAGGAGAAATACAAAAGACACAGCACAAGACAACTCTAACAGCCTTATTCCTCCAGCAAAATACGAGTGGACTGCTCAGATCCCAATCTCCTCATGCCACGACGACGTACCAGTACCTTCCTGAACACCTTCATTCACTACAGCTACACCGAACACGCTACCGCACAAAAACCCCTCTAGTTCCCAACCCCAGGGTGGAAGCAGAGGAAGCAGCGCTGGCACGCAGCTTTAACGCTCGTAACTCCTCATTTCTACAGGCCACAGAGGCACCAAACTTAGTATCGTGAAAGGGCAAAACAGCCACGGCTGTGTGTAGCAGCGTTTTAGTCAATGAATGTGTTTTAGTCCTTAACTGACTGATTTCAGCAGTTTGAGAGCTGCTGTCAGTACCAACAGTTGTCTGCTCATCTTAAATGCACTCATACTCTATTCTCATCCTAAAATATCATCAGGAAAGCAGAACAAAACAAAAAAAAAATCCACTGAAAAGATCCAGTAGCTTAGGAATAGATGTTTACAACAGTTTTTCAAATTCTGTGCATCATCCTAAGTGTCTGCAGCTCTGCTAGATATATCTAAGTCTATGTATACAAACACCACAGCAACAGTAACTACAGTTACAAGGCATATTGCCTTGCAACTCTAGGCAGAAGATCTGTAGATGGAAATACTAACCAGGAAACAAACAGGTGTCATAATTTACTACTTTAAAATACCATTTCTGAAAGAATTTATACAAAGAAAGAAAAATCAATAGCTTATGGTCACAGTTCGACTTCCAAACTTAAAAGCAGGCTACTTCTTGGCCAAAAATATTTACGGAATAGGACAGTTTTCCCAGCTCAGAAGGGTCTTTCACATAGCATGGTGGGGGGAAAGTGCTGGCAGGAGTACGCAGCAATGATGCATTACTGGAAAAACATCTATTTCTGTAATTGAGCTGATTTCAGTCTGAGAGGCTTAAGTAAATCCCACTATACAACACAGGACGTACTAAAAAATTATATATAAATTATATAAAGGTCATACACTAACATGAATTTGTCAGAGATGCAAAATACAGAACCGGATAAAAGAGCTAATTTCCATTTCACTGTATGCACACCTCTGAAAAGCATCAAGTTTTTACCTCCAGGCCTCTCAGGGATTTATTTGTTTCCCATTTCAAAATTCAAGTTATTAAAACATGTGAACCAGTAAGTCCTCAAAAAGAAAACCTGCACCTAACGGTGAAGTCCACTGAGATAGAGCAGATCAATCTAACCACTTCCAACCATCAAAAAGGAACTTTCATGCTCTCTCCATCACCCACAGTTACCTCATGCCAGCTCTGGCACATAGCAGGCTACTCTCCGTACTAGCTGAATCCATTAATTTGGCAAAAAGTACATGTTTCTCTGCTGGACTAAGGAGTTCAACTGGCTGAGTGCACCAGAACTGGCCCAAGAGAGAGAGGAAGATCAGGCAGCCAGGAGAGGATGAAGAAACAAAACTTCTCCCTTTTTTTAACCATCCTGTATCTGTACTGCCATTAAAGAGATGGTCCCTTTCTCCTCTTCACCTCACCCTTCCCTTGTGCTGCCGCTAGCACATACACGCAGCCAAGTGACAAACTGTATCAGGGCTCTAGCAAATAGATCCAGCCAAAACCACATCTATAGACTGTGATGGTGAGGAGTACCCCTCAGGGGCATCAGGTTGCTGGTCCAGCTCACCATGTGGCTGCACGGGTGCTGATGCAAAAGCAGGAATAGAAGTGGAAACACGACATGACTGTCTCTTGCTGCGGCACAGACTTAGACTGGCTTAAACTAACTCTGCTTTTGCTATTTAGGGAGTGGTTTCAATTTGGACGTAGGACAGCAGAGTTTGATACTTCATTTAGAAAACAAGACAATAAAACTTATGACTTAATATGAACAATATGTTACAGGAATGTCATTAATTATGTAACATTTGAAAAACAACAATTTTATTTAAGGCAAGTGGACCGTTCAGATTTATTTCTAAAAATCATGAAGAAGGGATTACGATTCCAGATGCCAGTGTATTTCCTTCTTATTGCTTGAAGTGAGCCTTATTTTCCTGAGTATAGTTAGCTTTAGAATAAACATCCCAGGAAAATTCAGGTGCTGTTTTACATTTTGGCACATCTGTACCCATCATTATCACTTCCATCTGAGTGCAAAAAGCCAGTGTATGCTCTGATAGACAAATCAGTGTCTACCCCACTAGGTTAAATCCTTGTGACACTGAATGGTTTTACTTCAAGTTTTGTCCACACCTTTAGTCGACGTAGTGACAACACTACAAAAGAGAGCACCAGGCACCTTTCTTCCTTCCTTGTAGGAAGTGCTACATTAGGCTCTAGTTAATCCTCAGCAGCGATCAGCAATGGGCGCTGTAAATCACCGAGCACACATTCAGTGTTACACTTTGAGACAGAAATCTATCAGTATCAAAACCAAAAAAATACAAGATTAAGGAGACTACTTTCACTTACAACTTTGCTAGCAGTTTTAAAGGAGTTCATTCTTAATCTAAGAAGGGACTCTAAGTACAGTTAGTATTTTTTTATTGAAAGACTGCTGCCCTTATGCAGTGTGCCTGCAGCTAAGTTTCATAGACAGTATGTAGAATGACATTAATTGAAATGCTGCTCAGACTCTTTTTCTTTTCCTGTAAGGGAACCCTATAGTCTAAACCGATTATTTTTACTTAATAAGTACAATAGCTAAAACAACATGGCATCAGGATAACAAACCCTGACATAACCGCACAGACAAGAAGTTTAAAGTTTTCAAAACTAGAATGATGAAGATACACATTTCCCATAGTACCAGATGGTCTTTACAAGGCCATTAGTACAAGTTATCAGATTTAGCAAAGTATGATAACACACATTTTATATTTAGGATTTACATACACAGTTTAGGCATAAAATTGTTTATCTCATTTATAGGTATTCTCTATACAGTAAGACCCAATTCATTACAGTATTTCAACATCACCAAACATAACTGATAATAGAAATGGCAAACTCTTCCTCTTTCCTGCACTTACGGTAAATAAAAAGTTTATGCATACAAAGGCTTTCAAGGTATCATACCCCATACTACAAATTTGCTATCTTGTATAATATACTAGACTCCCGGCAATGAATTAAACATTTTCAGTGCCACTTTGCCTAAAAGCACTCACAAACAAACATGGTATCACAGGCTAATCTATGGCACGTAGTAGTGAGGACACGTTATGTATGTAAAACACAAGGGCAACAACTCCTAAAGCAATGGTTAAATGCCATTCAAGGGCAACTCACAGCTTACTGATGTCCATCCCCATGTCCAATGCTTTCTAGTGCAGACAAGGCTTTATAGATAACTTGAAGCATATTTAACAAAATGAAGTACTTACTGCTACAAAATTTCATTCCTGCCACTTTGGAGTGGCACTCCAAAGTAAATCACAATTTTCAAACAAGACAACTGGAATTAAATTTTTAAATTAAATGTGGTGTTAGCAAAAGAAAGCAAAGTACTCTCATGCTCCCTCTGAAATATCTTTTCTATCCATGCTGATCTACAAACTGAGCTGACAATACAACGTGCTAGTGGTTTTACAAAATGCAATACGTCAATCCTGTTGCACATTCACGGTTACCTTATTCACAAACTTGAACACGTAAGTTAAAATGAAGTAACCAAAGAATTATCTTTAGTTATTCTCTGCATTATCTGATATTTTAGCAAAACTCAAAGCCTTCCTACTTTTTAAGTGTCATACATAGACATTGTCTAGCATGTAAAAGTTAAACCTCACAATTCATCTAAACCAGCCATGTCTGGGACAACCAGGGGATCA
>NW_009197435.1:0-1022 GCF_000690835.1 Fulmarus glacialis | reverse complement strand
CCGCCCGCCGTGGGTCCCACACGGGTCTGCCGTGCCCATCGCCTGCGCAGGGTCCGCCCGGCTGCCCAGAAAAGCACCGAGGCCAACAGGTCCCAGAAAGCATCACCTGACGGCAGAAAAGCAATGAACCCCTTCCAGCCAGAACAAGGGCCCCCCTGCACCCCTGCATCGCTTGGCTGGGGTTCGCATCAAAAGCAACGCACGCGTACGTTCAATGAAATGGTTTGAAAATCCCTGCCAACTCTCTGCCTTCCAAGATCTGAGGAAACCCTGAAAAATGTGAACTAGCAAAACCCCATGCGCACGCAGAAGATGATGGTTAAAAAGATGTCTATTAAGCTGTCGGCTTACATTCCTCTGTCCTTCTGGACGCTGCGGGTGGCACGCGTGCACGCTCCAGCCAGGCTGCGTGGAGTGCTAGTTGCCCATTTTCTCCCTCAAAACCCTCCTGCTGATTTTCCCTCTAGCTTTGATGGGGAGCATGCATTTACTGCGTGGTGAAACGCTGCACCAGCGCCCACTGAGAGGGCTCTGGGAGCCAGCCCAGGGTGCGGGGTGGTCACTCACCCAGCCCTCCCGTCCACCTCCCTCCCCATGCAGGCAAGGGGCATGCAGAGCAAGGGCTCGCATCTTTTACACCGTGCCGCCAGCTGCTATGAACCTCTTGTTAACGCGTCATTATTTCACGCCAGACAAATAGTTCATTTGGCTCTCGCCGCCCGCTCCTCCATTAATAACCCCGCTCGTTAGCAGCTCTTTCGATGCCACTTAGGAGACAGCACGAACGCTGGAAGATGCATCCAGCAGCATTTACGTGCTGGCGGCAGCAGCCGGGAACTGAAAAACGTGCGGTGCCGAACACTGCCAGGGCTTGCTGAGCTGACTGCCCACCCTCATCGGGGGATGAGAGGTCCAGCGGCCGTGCCACGCTGAGCTACGGGGTGGGTGAGCATCGCGGCGCTTGGGGAGCCGGAGGAAGGCAGCTCCGCCACGTGCTCCCAGGGCATCTCCCCGGGGAAGAG
>NW_009197434.1:2574-2796 GCF_000690835.1 Fulmarus glacialis | reverse complement strand
CCTGCACCCTACAGCCTCCTGCAGCACCCCACAGCACCCCCTGCACCCCACAGCAACCTCTGTACCCTGCACAGCACCCCTGCACCCCGCAGCATCCTGTACAGCTCCCCCTGCCCAGCACCACACCCTGGCAGCCCCCCCATGCAGGACCCCACACACCCAGCACCCTGTGCAGCTCTCCCCCAGCCCCCAGCCCTCCCTGTGGCCCAGCCCCCCCTTGTG
>NW_009197434.1:1142-2334 GCF_000690835.1 Fulmarus glacialis | reverse complement strand
GTGACCGAGCTGCTCCTGGGACATGACTGCGGCTCTGGGGACCGGGGCTGGGCCGGGGTCTCCTGGGGAGCAGCACAGGGTCCCCTGGATCTGCCAACATCCCTCTGTCCCACCATCATCCCCTGGGGACCCCAGGGCTGGGACTGTCCCTCTTTGGGGACATCCGGAGCACCTCCGCATGCCACATCCATTTCCCTCATGGGCTGCACGGGGGACAGCTCGGGCCAAAAAGGGCCCTTCGCGATGGCCTTAACCCCATAACACTGATTTAGGGACAGTTTTCCGGGTCATGGGAACGTGATCTCGGTGCTCGGCTCCTGCCGCAGCCCAGCCCAGCATATTTAGGGTGAGGTGGGACAGGACAGGGGCTGGGTGCAAGGAGGGGGACGCTGGTGGCCTCCCAGGTGTCCGTCTGGTGATGCGAGAAGGAAGAGGAGCGACTGGCGAGCCTAAGTGTGTAATTAGAGCTGTGACTTAATTGGCATACTGGGGACGCGTGATGGACGTCGCGTGACTTGAATAGTGATGTGCCGGTACGGGCTGGGGAGGCGGAGGAGGCTCCGCACCACACAGGGAGGCAACGGGAGCCCAGAGGGGACCGGGGATCCAGGACACCCCGAAAGACCTTGACTGGTGGAGGGAAAGGAGAGAGGACAGGGAAGGGACAAGCACAGCATGGGCCACCCCGTGCACCCGGGGGCAGCCAGGATCTGAGCGCCTGGAGGGGTCCTCAGTGCGGTGGCGATGTCCTGGGGAACCTGCCGAGGATGGCAGATGTCACAGGGCTGGAAAAGAGCAAATGTTTCCCCTTTATTTGGAAAGGGGGAAAGAAAAAAACAGGGAATTACGGTGTTAACTGTGTTCAGCCTCTGGAAAAATATCAGAACACATCAAAAACCCTCTTGCGGGAGCCTGGGGGTAGTGGGGTGGTGGGGACCAGACCTCTCGCATCTGCCAGGAGCAACCAGGGCAAAACACTGTCTGTCCCACATGCTGGGGCGCGGCCTCGGCTCGCTGCCGGCACAGGATGGGGTCTGGCACAGGATGGGGTCCGGCACAGGATGGGGTCCGGCACAGGAGGCACCTTCCCTGGGCTGACTGGGCAGTCCGGCTGCAGGGAGTTACTGGTTTTGTGTGACAATCCCTCCATCTTGCGGCTGGCGGGGGGTTTTGGGATCCCACGACCGGACGT
>NW_009197434.1:747-969 GCF_000690835.1 Fulmarus glacialis | reverse complement strand
GTCCTGCCCAGCCTCATCCTCCAGCGAGGGAGGCCCAGGGGAAGCAGGAGCCCGGCCTGCAGCCACCCCTGCATGGCTGTGCCCAAATCCCGGCTCCATCAGCTGAGCTCCCCCAGCCCAGCCACGTGCGGCTGGATTTGGAGTGGGCACCGAGCTCAGCGCAGGCTGTTCCGGCGAGGGGCTGCGCCCCACCCCTAGCCCGGGGCTCCTGCCCCTCCCCGG
>NW_009197434.1:0-601 GCF_000690835.1 Fulmarus glacialis | reverse complement strand
CCGCCCCGGCACCTTCTCTGCTGCTGAAGTGATGAAATTTTAATCTGCTGCCAGGCAGGAGATGAAAGGCAGGCACCACAGGCGCTTCCCTGGGAAGCAGCCAGCTGCAGTCGAGCGCCCCGGCACTGCGATGGGGTGCGGCATGCACATGGCCCCGGCACCGCGACGCCGTGGGAATTCTCTTCGTTTCAGGCTCAGGAAAGAGAGTGGTGGAATGGCGCAGGGCTGGGGTTTGGCAGGACAGGGTCGTCTCCTGGCTCTGGTGGAGGCTTTTTGTGTCTCTCTTGGGCGATGGGTGCCTGTCGCTTCTCCGGGAAGGGGCTTTGGTTCATGGGGAGGCACTGGGAGACACTGGGATCTCCTCTACGCGAGGGGACCCCTGAGCTGGGGCATCTCTCACTGTGATCCGCAAGCACGACTGCGGTCTGTGCACGGCCGGAGGGTCCCCAGCACCGCTGTGGGAGGACGGGAAGGGGAAGGCGGCAGAGGCTGCCAACGCCTGATTCACTCCCTACTTCATCCAGCGTGGCTCTGTTGACACCACTGGTGCAGAGCGGAGAGAAACCATCAGTCCATAAACCAAACTGTAGGGACCAGGCAT
>NW_009197433.1:2641-11770 GCF_000690835.1 Fulmarus glacialis | reverse complement strand
AGCATCTCCAGCGCTGGAAGCCATATTGGGCTGAGCATCCCCAGTGCTCAGAGCTCGACTGGACTGAGCATCCCAAGCGCTGGGAGCTGGACTGAGCAGAGCATCCCCAAGACTGGGAGCTGCTCTGGATGGAGCATCCACAGTGCTGGGAGCCGGACCAGACGGAGCATTCCTAGCACTGGGAGCTGGACTGGATTGAGCTTCCCCAGCACTGGGAGCTGGACCAAACTGAGCATCCCCAGCACTGGGAGCCAGACTGAACAGCATCCCCAGCGCTGGAAACTTTACTGGACGGACCATCCCCAGTGCTGGGAGCTTGACTGGACGGACCATCCCCAGCACTGGGAGACAGATGGGACAGAGCACCCCCAGTGCTGGGAGCCACACTGGACTGAGCATCCCCACTGACAGGTGGGTGGCTTCCCCACGGTTAGGCTGGCAGGTCCTGGTCAGGACAGCAGGGCGGGTGTCTGAGCAGGGGCCGGGCAGGAGGTCAAGGCCACACCAAAGGCGGTCTCCTTGCAGGGCAGAGAAGCAGATCTCCTCCCGCAGCTCTATTCCGTGCATCCTCTGAGCATCCTTGCTGGGGCTGGGGGGCACGCTGGCTCAGAACACCCTGATGCCCCGGCTGTTGCCTGCCTTTCACTTCTGGTGTGCGAGCGTGGCCTCGGAGGAGCATGGCTGCTCTCTCCCCGTGCCAGGGAAGACTGGGGACACTGCGTGGGAGGGATTTTGGTGCAAATCCCTTGGGCAGTGCACGCCCCTGCCAGCTTTCATGGGGGTCACCCTCGCCGTGCCATGGGAGCCTCTGCCGTCCCCATCGGCAAGGAGTTGAGGACTGACCGCTGCCAGACAGGCTGGTTGCAGTCAGAGCAGGCTGGGACAGGTGAAGTGGCCTCCAAGGGGTCCCCTGGCTTTGAGATTTCTGTGAAATTTGGGAAACCTGGCCCCCGCCTTGGTTCTGGAGGCTGTGCAGGGGTGACGGGCCCTCTCTGGAAATTTTTGGCTGGAGGAGAGGAACCCATCAGTGACCCGTCTGCGGGGTCACCCACAGCTTCCCCCTGCTCAGCTCTGTCTGGACTAAGCCTCAGCCCCCAATGCCTCAGCTTCCCCCAGTGCAGACCAGTGCTCAACTGTTGCCACACCAGTGGTGGAGCCATATGGGTCCACAGGGAGTGGAGGTAAATATCCTCCTGCCTGCATTCATGTTTCAGGCAGGGACTCAGCACCCGCTGGTGCTGCCGGGGAGTCCTCCTCATCACCACAAGCCTGGTCTGACCCATCCTAAACTCACTGCAATTTTTTTTGTGGATTTCAATAGGCGTTAAACTTTTTGCTGAATTACAAAGCATCCGAAGAGCTGGGTCTCTCTCTGGGAGGACCTGGCGGTGCTCTGCACCGCACCATTTCCTTGCTCAGCAGCAACGGGGAACATCCCCCCTGAAAACACGCCTCTGTGGCCCAAGGCAGCTGCCCCTGAGCCCCCACCGCTGAGGGACACCCCAGTTCCCCGGGGAGGGAGCCTGCACGTCCATGGGTTATCACACGCATCGCGGCTGGGTGACGGCGTTTCCCAAGAACACATGTTCTCTCATAAACCCGGGCTCTGCTTATCTCAAAGGGCACATCCGACAATTAGCTTATCTGCTGTGAAAGTGAGGAACGGCTTTGGTTATCTGGCTGGCTTCCACAGGCTTGGGAAAAAAAAAGGGGGAAGAGCCCCTGGAAGACCGAGGCACATCCTCGGCATCCTATAAATAAAGTGACTGCGCTCTGAGCGTGCTGCAGACAGACTCCATGTGCTCGGGGCGGGGAGCTGGAGGTGCCCCCTACTTTTAAGGGTGCTCGGTGCTTGCTTCTGTAAAATCCTGCCCGCAGTTGCTGCCAGCTTTGCCAAATCATCCCAGGCTGGGTGGCAATTTTTTGCAGGATGAGTTGCAACTTTCAGTTGAATTTTGGGGGAAAATTTCTGGAGAGCTGAAGAGCATGGCTCTTTCCAAGACTGGGGATAAGGGAAAATAAGGCATTTGTCCTTATTTTGTTTTAAAATTCTGCCTTTGAAGCAATTTGGCAAGTAGGGAGGGAAGACAGGCTGAGATTCGTCTTGCGTCCCTGGAATATGCTCAAATTTGACCAAGCTAGAACACTTTATTTGGGAAAAAATGCGGTTAGCACAAGCTCGGTGCAAACCTCTTCCGTGGCAGCAGCTCTCGTCCCAGGGCGCAGGTTTGCCACCTCCAACCTCCTGCCCAAGTGGCCGCTGAAGCAAAGGGCCACCCGTGTCCCAGGGGTGCTGAACCCCACCAGCGGCTTGGGGGTCAGAGGAATGACACGAGGGAGCCTGCAGCCAGGTGAGCTCCATCATCTGCTAGCCGTGCCAGGGCCACACTATGCTTGACTTTGTTTTGGGTGATTTACACCATTTTTCTCCTGTCCCATAGCAATCCTGCGTGAAGCACACGCATAGCAAAACATGCATGTAGCCAGTGTGCAGTGTGCAGTGTGGTTAAGTTGTCCTCCGTGCAATGTCCTTCAACCCCAAGGATGTTTCTTCTCCCTGCCTGGCCCAGGACTTGGTATCCCTCACTTGCAGATAAAATTAAGAATTGGTTGAGTTAATTTCCTGCAGATTATTGTTTGAAGAGAAAATAACCAAAAAAGCTGATGGAGAGCCCAATTTTCCTCCTTCCTGGAGACTCCTGGAGACTTTCTGGAGGTCCTTCCTCCTGGGGACTTTCTGGAGGGTGGCTGGTGCTCCACGTTCTGCTCCGAGGAAGGCATGGGCTGCCTTTGGAGGGGAGCTTCAGTTGGCTCTCCCCGCTCCTCCTGCCTCCTGCTCTCCCCCAAATCTGTACAAAGAAACGAGTATCTTGTTTGCAAGCTAAAAACTAGAAATGATTTATATGTTTATAAGCCCAGCTCTGGCTCCATTTATTTTGGCAAAGGAATTGTTTGCATCTTTGCAGAATTCCTTCACCCAAACCACTTATTAGATATGAATTTCAAAACAGCCAGAGGGAGCGGGTGACTCAGGGGAATTAGCAAATGGCTTCCCAAAGCTTTTTACGTCAAGGCCAGCAGCTTGATTCCAGATCTTGATGCCAGTGGCCCAGAAGACATTGTCATCTAATGTTGGGTCAGTGACCGTGAGTCAACAACTGCATTTGAGGACCTTGGTCTTTGACTCCTAGCTGGCAGGTGCCTTCACCATGAGAAACCTCACACGAGGGAGAAGCCAGAAAAGAGGGAAGAGAACAATTCAATCAATGAGCTTTCACTGGACACGACGATGTCAACTGCAGGAGCTGACTGAAAAGCAGAGATGTTCCACCGCAGCCCTTTCATCCCGGCGTGGAGATCTGGGGACTTCTGGAAAGGACATTTGAGGAGGGTCAGTCCTGAAGTCTGGAGATGGCGAAAACCTGTGACAGCTGGTGCCTCTGCTGTGGGTTTAAACATCACCTTGATTTTCACCTGGAAGCTATTAAGAAAGTTGTGCATGGAGATGATACCAACTTTTGCTTTTCTCTGGTGGACAAGAACCAAAGAAGCAGCTGTCGGGTGTGACACTGTCCCATCACCTTGTCCTGGAAGAGCTTCTTGACTTGCGCCAGCACTGGGAATGGGAGCAATGTCTCAGGCTGCTTTGGCTGAGAAGGTGCATATTTGGAGGACATTGCATGGCACTGAGTGGGCTCTGGACTCTTTCAGTGCCCTTGGAAATGTGTGCTTGGTATGGGAGAAGGAACAGTCATGTCTTTTGTGGGAGAAGGTCTGTGAGGAGTGGGATCAACCAAGATCCCCCTCGCAGGACAGTGCTCTCTCCACCCCAGACCAGGCAGCCTGGACTACCAGAGGTGTCCCATCCTCTGAACCTCCATGAATACCTGGCGATGGTGTCCCCAAACTCCACGTCACCCGTTTTCCCTGGAGCCGGAGGTCCATCAGGCAGCATGCCCTGCAGCAGTGGTGTGAGGAGCCTGCGTCCGCACTGCTGGTCCCTACCCATGTGTGTCTGGGAGCTCGTGGTGTCACCAAGCTCCTGGTCTCCATCTCTACTCTACCCCAACCTGCCCTGTGCCCCCGCCTCGGCGCGCCGACTTGCTCCAAGCCAACCTTGGCTCCTTGTCTTGCAAGTAGAGATGAAAATAAACTCCAGTGAAGGGTCCTTTAACTTTCTCTACTCGAGTGAAAATAAATGCGATTTCCCCACCACCCAGCCCTGTAAATTCCCCGCACTGTGAAATATCTTCCAGATATAGTAAAGAGACGGCTTTCGGCTATTTTTTTTAAACATCTTTAACTGCTGTATATATTTCCAGGGAGACGTAATAAGCGCTACAGCTAATTTATCTGCATGTACTGTAAATATTTTCAGGAGATAGCAGAAAGGATTTCAAACACATGGCTGGGAGGATTGGCACACAGCGTATGCTGGGTGGGAAGGACACCTTTAACCCTTTGCATGCCGTGTCCCTTCCCCTCGTTTCCTCTCCATGTGTCCCCCCCGCAGCATCTCCCCCCCGGCCCATAGCTGTCCCTCCAGCCTGATGTCCTGCCAGAAGGTGCTTGGTTTGAACGGGGCTGTGAGGTTTGCTCTTCCACTTGACCGCAACGTCCTTGCTCCCGGTGCACTGGGAGCACAGCTCTGCCGGGACCCCCCTCTTGACCCACTGCCCGCAGCTGTGCCCAGACCCCTCCTTCCCTGCCCGCACAGCTACCTGCTGCTACACGCACAAGACAAGCTTTGGGAAGAAAAACGCCTGCAGCTAAGCGAGTGTCTTGCATCCCCATCTGCCTCTGGGTTTCAGCAGAGGTTGCAGCCCCATGGAAGAAACCAGGGCACCCAGTTACTGCTGAGCACTGGGGCCGGGCCAAGAGGCTGAGCAGGGCAGGGGCAGAGATGCTCACCACAGGCTTTGGTCCCCATGTCCCTGGGGGACTGTTGGCCCCTCGGTGTGCCCTGGCACCTGGGGTGGGAGTCCTGCAGAAGAAGGAGCTTTTTTCCCCCAGACAGCCCATCCCCAGGGCTCTTGGCTGGGATGGGAGAGACCCTGGGTGATGGAGAGCTGGGGGAGCAGAAGGTGGCAGGATGCAGGTGTGGGTGGCTCTTCGGGGAGCAGCCACCTGCTGATGCAGTGGTCCATGTTCATCTTCCACCCAGCCTGGCCCCAGGGGACGTGAGAGCAGGGAGCCGCTGGGACAGAGCCCACCATATGCCCATGGCCCCACTCCCGGCACAGTGACCGCTACGCATCCCATTCATAACCCCGTTCATAGTGCCATGATCCTCTGGGGACCATGACCCCATTTTGGGGAGAACTCTTGCAGGGATGGGTGAGATGGGGGTCCAAAGGCCACTTTTGCTCTCCCTGTGCCCCAATACACGCCAGGAGCTTCCGTGGGGGAATGGGAACCTTTCCAGGGGAAGGTCTGGGGAGGAAGCCATGGGGTGCTGGGCTGGGGGGAGCAGAGGTCTTTCATCACGCAGCCAATGTCTGGTGTCAGCAGGGAACCGCACAAAAAGCACATTCAATTCAATGCCTGTTATTAAGCAAACCCAGCTCTGTGGCACGAACAGCCTGTCCTGAAACCGCGGGTCACCGCAGCCGGGCCAATCACCCTGCCGAGGGGTCTGCCTGCCAGATCGGGGAGGTTGTGCACCCTCCCCATCGCCGCCCTCGCCTCTGCCGCCAGCTCGCTGCGAGCTCACCCTGAGCTCCTGCCTCCCGCCTGCCTTCTGGAGGTGATCTGGCCAAGGCGGGATTCTCCTGGGATTCTCCTGCAATAAGCCCCCTCCTCCTCTCTGGCCACATCTGCACGGCAGCATTCCCCCTCCTGAACCCACCCAGGGGTCGGAGGTCCTGGGGGTGGCTGGGGCTCCCACGGTCCCATCAGCTGGGTTCTTCTGGCTCGCTGCAGCTGGGCGCTGCCTCAGATAGGGCACGTGGGAGCTCCGTTGGCACGTGGGAATGGGAGGGATGTGCTAAGGGTCTGTTAGGAAGGAAGATGGGATTTTGCACAAGCCCTTGAGGTTTTGGGACTCCATCATCTGAGTGTTAGGATCCAGGCTTATAGTGCAGGCACGGCTCTGATCCAGACCAAAACCCAGAGGGGTTGCAGTCCCTTTGGCTTGTTGCAAAGCATCACCTAAGTCCTAGATAAGGCAGTTCCTCCCACCAGCTACGGCTGGACAACAGGCTGAGGTTTTCAGGGCAGGAAAGCTGCCCCACGGTCACTGGGAGGGCAGCCCTGGCAGAGGCGAGTCCTCGCTGGCAGTGGGTACGGATGCATTGGCTGCATCCTCCTTGTGATCTGCTCCCCGGCCTCCTTTCTTCATGTAATTCAACGCAGAGCAAGGACACGAGGTAGCTGTTGGCTTGGAGCCCACCCGAAAAGCCGTAAAAAGGAGATAAAAGCCTTTAAATGCTAAGCCTGTCCGAAGAGACAATAAAAGGCAAATGTCTTCCCAGCTTTATGCCTATGCCTTTTTACTTGATTTATGGAGTTTTTGCTATATTCCTTCATGTTTGTGACTCTTCAAGCTCTTCGGTGGTTGTAAAAGGCCCGTGGAAGCAAAACTGCATCAGCCGGAGGCTCCTCTGGTCTCCAAATCCATCCCTCAGCCCAGGCTGGTCCTGCTGCAGGGTCCAGCTTGGGGTCTACAGTGGCCTTTGCTTGGTGTCCTGCAGGGGAGAGCAGCTTGGGATGAGCCCCGATGCCCCGGGGCAGCACCCGTGCCGCTGCAGAAGGCACAGGGAGGGTTTCAGGGCCATGAAGAGGAAGAGGCGAGCAAAGAGAAAGGGCCCAAATGTTTCCATTCAGCCTCCGGGTGAGCGGCGAAATGTTTGGGAGCTGGATCTGCAAAGAGGATCCAGATGGGGGGAACCGCAGCTGCTCCCTGCGAGCGGAGCCTGGATGTCTTTGGGGATGTGGGGTGGAAGGTCGGCGGGAGGCAGCGGCTGCGGGAACGGGGAGCGGGAGGCAGCCATCCCCACACAGCCAGCGTGTGCAGATCTGGAGCTAATCAGCCCTGAGACAGGATGCATGCGTGTCTGTTGGGGCAGGGCTATGAAAGAAATTGCTCTCAATAAAACAATGCTTCCCTCCTCCGTTTCGTTCGGAAATGAAGCTGTGAGCCCAAACGTCCTCAGCTGACTCTCCTGGTCCGCCTGCCTCCTCCGAGAGGGAGGAATCGATGGGGATGTGGGGATCAGTGCAGCTGAGCAGTGCCGCTGCCCCCAGGCCAAGCTCCATGGCTCTGCCAGCTGTGCCGGTGGCTGGCTGGGGCACTGGGCGGCTGAGCAGGTCTAAACCTAGGGACTCTCAGGTGCAAGCATCCCTCTCAGGTTGGGAAGTGAAGATATCCCTGCCTTCCCGCATCCCTTCGGTCTTCCCAGACCAGCTCTTGTTGCAGGAGAAGCAGCGATGGGGCTTGCATCGCGGTGAGGGGGAAGGGGATGCTCTGAGCCAGCGTGGATGGGGGGATGGGATGATACCAGGGTCCAATGGGCAGTGCCTCCGGGCTGGGGCGTGGCAGTGGTGGGGATAGCCCCTCCGAGTGCCTGCTCTGCTCCCAGAGGTCAGAATTGTCCCTCCGAGCACTTCTCCCATGGAGCCGGACTGGGAAGGTCCTGGGTGGCCAGGCAAGGGGGAGCAGCTGATTGTGGCCATCCTGGGGCTGCACCTTCCAGGGGTGCCCACCCTCCCTTCCTGCAGCTGGTGGCCCTGCTGTCTCCTGCCTTCACTCCTGAAGGGCAGCAGCAGCCCCAAGAGCAGCGTGTGACCACTGTGCGGGGACAGCCCGGCCTTGCCCTGTGGCACCCCAGGAAGGGCATGCGTGTCCCGGCGGGTCCCCCTGCCCCGCAGCCCGGACTGCCACCAGCAATGCCCACGGCAGCACCCCCTCCCCGGTGCCACCATGTGCTGTCACACCCCCAGCCACGTTTCATTTTCTTTTCTGCAGCACATGCAGCAGCACTTTTTTTTGTGCCCATTCCTGAAACCTTCAGGCTCCGGGTCCAACTTCTGCAGCCTCAGCTGGTGACTTTGGGTCTCCCCTCCCCGCTCCAGTTCCATGGCCAGGCTCCCCCAGGCCCCCCAGCTCGCCGAGCCCCTCCATCACCTCTCAGGCTTAGTGCCAGTTTGCAAGAAACCCAATGAGGGGGGAGATTTGGGGGTGCTGGGGGAGGGAGCGATGTGGGGGAGCAGATTTGGCCTGTCCTTAAAGGTCTCTAAAAATATATATATTCTTGCCTGTAAAAAAATTAGTAATTTTAAACCGCAGGCGAATGCTTCGCATTCCTGAGCAATGCTGCCCTCTGTTTACTGCCCTTATTGTTCTCAATGAGCTGGAACCGTGGAAATGAATATTCGCTTCGACCCCATCCTTCGCCCTGAGAAAGAAAGGAAGAAAGAAAGAAAAGAGGAAAAAGAACCAAAACTGCTGAAGGAAAACAGAGTCATTCTCCCCTCTCCCCATGATTGAGTGAAAGAATAACATGGGACCGTGGAAATAGAGCTGCCAGGGCGCAGCAATTGATTTAAAGCGGGATCTGAATGCCGTCACCGCCGTGGTGTGCAGGGCTCACCCCGCCGGGGGTTGCTGCTGGGGTCCCTGAGCCTTCTCTCCAATACAGAGAGGAGATGTTGGCCGTGGGATGGGGGGGTCAGACACTTGGGGGTTGCTGGCAAAGGGCAGGAAGATTTAAAGCTCAGCCTGGGGCTTCCTCTGCTTAGGTTATCTCAGGCTGGGGCATTGCTGCAGACCACACAGGCACATGCCGAAATAATTTTTACTGGTTCCGCAATATAACGGGCAGCACATGGGGCCGGGAGCCGTGCTGCGCTGACAGGCTGCCTCGGCACGCCGGCACGCCATGGGGTCTGCTGATGCGCTGGGCTGCAGCGGGGACGTGCATCACGCTGCAGGAAGACATTCATCGGGCTGCAGGGGGGACAGGCATCAGGGGGACATGCATCAGGCTGCAGGAGGACATGCATTGGGCTGCACGAGAACATGCATCTGGCTGCAGGGGGATGTGCATTGGGCTTTGCAACCTTGTCCTCCATCTGTCTGAGGGCTTCCAGGCTGCTGGAGTCCAGGGAGCAGAGATCCTGACTGGAAGA
>NW_009197433.1:0-2101 GCF_000690835.1 Fulmarus glacialis | reverse complement strand
CCATCACCTGGTTTTCTCTCCCCAAGTCACCCTTTGCCTAAGGGCTGAGAGGAGCAGAGAAACCAGACGAGCTTTGGGCTTTGCGGCAAACAGCCCTATGCCCCACAGCACCTGGTTTCTGAGATGGGTACGGGGATGCCGGGGAGGGCATTTATGCTGAGACCCAGGTCCCCTCAACACCCACCTGTGGCCCCGGCTTTGGGGATTGCTCTGGAGGCAGCGCTGGGTGCTGGGCTGCCCAGGGTGAGGGGGACCCATCCGCCCTGCATCAGGGGTGAAGGCAGTCACTGCTGGCAGGGCGAAGTCCCCGTCCCTCCTGCACTCCCTCAGTTAATCATCACGTTGGGTAATTGCACGAGTGGCCGAGCGGGCAGCCCGTGAGGACTTGCCTGCAGGTGTGGGGCGAGCCGGAGGCCCGGTGGGCTGTGGACGGGTGCAGAAAGCTTTTAACTGGAATAGGGTTACAGCCAGGCAGCCCAGCAATGCCAGGGATGCGAGGAATCCCCTACCTGCTTCAAAAGGACGCTTTCTTTATCGGCTAATTAAAAAAGGGCAGCGGTAGGGGGGGACCATCGTGCACCTGCACTGGCAAACACCCAGCCAAGAAAGGAGGGAGCGAGGGACCGAGCTGGGAGCGGGAGTGAGGAGGGGGTGAAGGGACTGCAACGGAGGGCAGTGGCAGAAGAGCGAGGTCTGGGACCAGTCAGCACCTCCAGGACCCCATGGCATCACCGCCGCCAGCCGGTTGTGCCAGGCAGCCCCTGCCTGATGCCCACCGTGGCAGTGCAGGGGAGAGGTTGTGGTCAGGTCGCCTTAATCCCCATGCAACGGCTCTGCCTGCCAGGTCCTGAAGGAGAGACCCAGGCTAGAAAGCACCTCCATGGTTAATTTATTGGCAGAGTTTAATATTAGTCCATAGGGATGCATCCTAGCTGGGTAGTCTGGTGTGAGCTGTATGCACCGTCACAGCTCCCCGGCAGTGCCCTGGCCAAGTTTCGCGCTGCTCGGCTCTTGCTCTTCCTTTCCTCTTCCTCAGTTGTTATTATTAAATGGGAAGAGTGTTTTAAAATTGGGGTTTCTGTCAAAATGGCTCCTGCAGTGAATCAACCTCAGCAGCATTGATGCAGGCAAAATTTCCAGTAGGAAAAAGCAAATTATTCTTGGGGCTGGTGCGGGTAAGCGCCGACTTGGGGATTTGTGTTTCAAGGCTGTTTTCCCATCTGGCTCCTCTGGTGTCCAGTGAAAGCAAGGCCGGGGACTCAGCATCTCTGACCCTTCCCACAGGACACGTGGGGACGGAGCATCTTTGAACTCTCCATCCCTCTGTTGACTCTGGTTGAAATTGGCTGGGGGCTTTGAAAGTTACAGAGCTGGACAGAGAGACATACCTGCAAATACCACGACTGCAGAAACCACATTTGCTTTGCCAAGCCAAAAAACGAAAGAAAAAAAAAAAAGAAAGGATGAAACATAGTGGAAACGAGCCATTCATAAGCTGTAGGAGTGGTTTGGACAAAGAGCCCAGCACTGATTTAATGAGATCATTTCACACCTTTAATTAAATAGGTGCAACTCTGTGCAGGGAGGAGGCTGTGGGCACTGGGACACCCTGGGGGTTTGCAAGATGGAGGAACCCAGGGATGGAGGAGCAGGGCTGGTCGCTGCGGCCACACTGGCTGGCTCCAGCTCTGGGGAAAGGGAGTGCATGGAAGAAACCCCGGAGGGGTGCCGCAGGGATGGACACCCCCCTGTGAGGGCAGGGGATCCCCAGATCCCAGGGGGATGCTGGTGGCACCTCGCTGAGGCCAGGCTGGGACATGTTCCCACCCGCTGAGCCTCAGTTTCCCCAGCTGTGGAGCGCAGGCTGGGACCCCCGAGGAGGCTGGGAAGTGGCAGAAGGAGGAACTCCAGCCTGGTGTTTGACCTCGGGCTTCAGGTGGACAAATACGAGTGACAGCCGAAATCCAGCTGGACGGAGAGTCTGGCTCTTCTTATAAACCTCCCCCACACACCGCTGAATGGGGCTTGGGTTTCCTGGGAGGTCCCTAAAGATTCAGCTGCCCTCCATCCCACAGGGATGTCAGCAGTGGGGCTGGGTGAC
>NW_009197432.1:0-2963 GCF_000690835.1 Fulmarus glacialis | reverse complement strand
CGTGAAATCCAGGAGCTAGTAATCTGCTAGGATTATCAAAACCTAGAGGTTATTAAAAGCCATGCTGAACTAACAACAGGTCAGATGATAACTGGAGTGAAAAACCAAACCAGCCTCAAATTCCTAATGTCATGAATCCTCCCAAATTTGTTTGCTGCTGGGACAAAATCCTTTGGAAAAGAGGAACCCCCTGTAAAGCTTGATTTTAGAGCGACAGCTGGCCGCAGGGGTCAGTCCATGCTCCGGCCAGTGCAGACCGGGGCGAGATCCCAGTTGGGATCGCTGTGCTCCGGGGCGGACCGAGGGACCTGGCTCCTTCCTGCCCGCCTGCCTGCAGCCCCCGCCGGCTTCCTCCGGCCCGGCCAGCCAGGAGAGGTGCAAGGATGACGCTGGCACTGTGCCTGCCCCTCACGTCCCGTCCTTCAGGCCCTGCACTTACATTGCTGTTTGCGCCCAAACCTGCTTTCCTGGTAGGTCACTGCTCCCTACCGAAACGCAAACGCTTGCTGAGGGCATTGCTCTGCCCTTGCTCTCGGTGTTTTCAGCTCCTACTCTCAGGCTGTGGCCTTCAGGTCCTGCTTTCCTCCCTGTGGCTGGGAAGTCGCTCACTGACACCGTTACCCAAAGAAAGCTTTATTTTCCTGTCTTTGCCCTTGCATTTGAGCAATGCAAGGGATGCCCAGCGAGTGAGAGGATGACCGAGCTGAATTCGGGCAAGTGTCCGGAGCAAGTGGTCCTTTAAGGACAAGTAATTTAAAGTTGGGAGAAGAAGCTGTTTGGTGAGAATTGTTGTGTGCGGGAATGGAAAAATTAAGCAGATTTCTTGAATTGCCAAGCCTACTTCTTAACTTGCCTTTGAGAACAACACATGCCGAGTGCCCTGGTGATCTGCTAGAAGAGATTTATGTAACGTGCACCTAAACCACAGGTCACGTGGCTGGCTTTCCGGTCTCCTACTTCTTGATCGCTCAGAGGGGCGAGCATATTTTAGTTTCCTCAGCCACGCCGCAGCATTTAGCAACGCTGTTTTAAATGCCCTTCCACCGACATGGCTCTGAGAAGGCTCATTCAGCAGAACCATAACGCCAACTTCGTAGGCTTTGGCCCTGCCTCTGCCGCCGGGGGGGAGCAGGCTCTGCCGATGGACCCCAGGAGGATCCAGCACCTGGCCAACACGGTGGGGACGCTGCCCCGCGGGCGCAAGCAGGTACGGGGCTGCTCCTGCGCTGCGGGAGGCTGAGGGCTCCCTTCTGCCCGGAGAGCCGCTTGCTGCTGCGCCGACTTGCCCCGAGTGACCGCACAGGTGCCCCGCGGAGCCGCGCGCCTCCCGATTTCGGGGTGCTGGAAGGATTGCCGCCAGATTTGGGGATTGCAATGAAATCTTCGCAACACCGGCAGCGCGGGCGGCTCCCGAGAGGCGTTCTGCCTGCGGGGGCTTGGGCGCATGAAGTGCTTTTGCAGCCGAGATCCTGCCCCGTCTGCGTTTCTTCTCCATTTACAGCAGTGCTGCGAGTCAAAAGAGGCTCCTGCTCTCTGGGTTGCATTTAGTTCAGTGCAGCGGCCTGGCTGGACTGTTCTTTGTTCTGCAATGCTGACAGAAAGCACCTACTATGAGTTATTTCCATCTGGATTTTGGAGTATTTTGCTACAACTGTTGGGGCTGGTTGGGCTGGCTTTCTCGTCTGGGCTTTTCCCCCAGAACTGAACAGCACATTTTGGCACATTTCTGCTGTTTGCAACTGGATTGCCACAAAAGTCTCTCTTGCTGTTGCTGTAAATTGCCCGCTGAGCAGCTTTGGTCTATTTGTCTAGCATGAAGAAGCCTAAATAGAAAGTGTTTCAGACACATTATAATCTCAAAGTATTGTCAGAAAACTGGCGCATAATATCTGGCACTTAAGGCGTTGCTTTGTTCAGTAGCGGAAATGCGCTTAATCCTTTTCTTTGTACAAGTGTGGGGAGATGAAGGAAAGCCAGAGCCAGACTAATCCTGGGAACGCTGCTGCTGGGTGGCGTGCAGCTCCCGCGGCTGAGATGGAGCAGCCCTTTGTGTGGCAGCTGCTGCGGGCGCAGGGGGAGGCTGATGGTAATGGCTGTGGCGTGGCTGCGTCTGTTAGAGGTGAATTACAACTCGGCGTCAGGCCTGAGGACGGCTCTGCACAGAGCGCACGTAATGCTCGCGTGCTGCGGGGGCCCAGGGGTACGCCCGCCGTTAGCTCTTGCACCCGGTGTGCGGCTTCGTGTTATACGTGTAGTCTCCCCCTCCTCTCCTTGCTCTCCCCAGGGAGATGCACGTTTATAAAGCAGGGTGTTTCTGTAGGTGTCACACTGTGGCACCATTTTATACTGCTGAAGCCTGAGACATTTGGTTATATTGACTAAACTCTACAAACGTTCTAGTGATAATGTGATTCCTTATTGGTGCTTGGCTTTTATGGGAAGAATCGATGTTTAGCACTGATCCTGGCTTTTTCCAGAGAGCTCTTCAGGCACAGGTCTCCCTAGCCTGAAGCAGTGACCGTGGATGCTCGTGGCATGACCGTGCACACGTCAGCTCGGAAATGCTAGGCAGCTGCCACCCTGCCACAAGAAACCACAGAGATAACTGTCTGCAGTTACCTTAATTTATGTGTGCTTTCTGCCTTTTCTGGTAGGTGTTAAGCTTATAAACGCCCACAGATTTTTAGGGGAAAGGTACAAAAGCAAGGTGCGGTCTGGGCATAACAGAGACGTGATTTGGGCACTGTCTAGATTAACAGTTATAGCGTGAACAGGAATGATGGCAATCCCTGGCCTTCAAAATTTTGCAGCCTCACTCATTTTAGCATTTCTGCAGCCTCACCCATTTTAGCATTTCAAAGGGTCCCCACTGTTGGCGAGACGCCCCGGTGCTGTGTGCCCCTCAGCCCCTCGTCCTCCCACGAGAGCACAGGCGCCTGCGCACCCCGGGGACGGAGCAGCCC
>NW_009197431.1:5068-7737 GCF_000690835.1 Fulmarus glacialis | reverse complement strand
CCTCCTCCCCCAGGGCAATGTTCCGCAGGGCCCACGCGGATGCTCAGTGGAATTGGAATTCACTGTGCGTGGCTGATGGGTTCCTTTTCTTTCAAAAACTGCTCTCTTTCTTTCCCTTCGTTGGTTTTTTTTTGAGTGCCCAACCTTACTGACATACGATAGCACCGGCGTCTGAGCTGTTTCTGAATGTCTCTTAACAGACCTGTTGTTTTGCATACATCTGCTTCCACCGGGTGCGCTGACGTGCCTCCAAGCTGACCCTTTTTTGAGATGATTAATTACCAATAGACTTGGCAAAATCAGATGGAATAACCCTTCTCCCCCCACCCCACCCCTGCAAAGTCGCTGCTGTCAGAAAGGTTTCAGTCTCCATGCTTGAGTTGTCTTTGACTCTACTCTGTGATGTTTGCTGCAGCCTTCTTTCTCCTCCTCCTCCTCCCCTCTCCCCCGTCAGCAGCACCAGCGCTGCCACGCCATGAGGTGCTCACTGCCTCCGTCTCTCTCCGCCATTGTGTCTCATTCAGAGAGCGGGCTTGAGGGAGGGCACCGAGGAGAAAGCTAAGCCGCCTCGGCACAGGGCTCCCGAGAGTGACACCGGCGATGAGGAGCAGGACCAGGAGAAGGACTCGGTCTTTCTGAAGGACAACCACCTGGCCATCGAGCGCAAGTGCTCCAGCATCACCGTCAGTTCAACCTCCAGCCTGGAAGCAGAGGTGGACTTCACAGTGATCGGTGACTTCCATGGCACAGCCTTTGAGGACATCTCCCGGAGCCTGCCCGAGCTGGACAAGGACAAGAGCGAAACGGAAGACGAAGGCCTGGTTTCCTTCCAGCACACTGACAAAGTAGTTCCCAGACTGGAAGAGGATGTCAAAGGCGGGGAGAAGGTCTCCCAGCCCAGCCCAGATGTCTCCCAGCTAGAGGTACACAGGGACGCCATTCCACCGAGACTGTCTCAGTGCCATCATGCCTCCATGTTCCTTGTCCTGGTGCCCGGTATTGCCTTGCTGGTGTGCACTCCCACGTTGGTTTGGAAGGGCATGCTAGCTTTCAAACATCCCCAGGTTCCTGTCCGGTGTAGCTGTTTTCCCCCGATGCATGCTGTCGTCTGTGTTGCATGGCTCTGTCCTGTGTTTTGTGCATCTGCTAACCAGGAGAAGTTGTCGTCATCTCTTAATCCCCCACGTTTGGCTGCCTACCCTGCCCCTCGCACCACTACAGCATGGCAGCAGCTGGGGAGGGCACGTGTCGCTAACCAATGGCTCTGTCCTTGTGTTTTGCGTGAAGTCAGAGACCAGTTTGTGTAGTGAAGAGAAGTGTGCTGCCAACTAACCTCTGGTCATGCCGGGACTGGGAGGGATTTGCAGAATAGCTTGTGGGAGCCGCACCAAAGCTCGTGGAGGGTCACTCCTGTGCCAGGGGTGATTGTAACGGGGCTAAGAAAAATGCATGCGGCATGCGTGTGGAAGTCGAGTGTATGCCACAGGGAGAGAACTGTAGAGCCAGACCCAGCTGGGACGAAACGTAGCCTTGCCTCTGCGCTGGGCCAGGGCCATCTCCCGCCCGGTCAGCGCCGGGGCAGCCCTCCAGCCTGGCAGGTAAGTCCCCAACACTGCCTGGAGCTGCCAGGGTGAGTCCAGACTGGACCCAGGAAAAAGCTGCAGAATTAGCGGGAGCTTTCTCTGAGCCAGCCTGGAAACCCTTGTGCGGAACATCCGATGCCATGGGCTGCAGGGTCAGGGGCCGTGGGCATGGGTGATCAACTCCGTGGTGCCCCATAGCCGGCGCTGGGCAGGGGAGGCCGTTGGCTCGGGAATGCTGAGCGCTGGCTAAGCATCCCCTGTGCAGGAGCCCTTGGCAGCTCCAGATTCCTGTAGCGGGGGAGTGCTGGAAACCTGTCTCCATTCCCCCGAGGTTCTGACACCCCAGATGTAACCACAGCCGCCGGGAGCTGGTGCAGACCATAAACCTGCTGCGGGCACGAGTGAAATGGATTTGGTGGGTCTCACCCACCTTATGCAAACCAGTTTGACCTAACCCGTGGTGTCTATAAATCCATCCAAAAAATCCCTGAAACCCCCAGGGACAAAGTGTCAGGTCTGATTTGGGGTGTGTCAGTCACACAGGGCACTTTGCACGTGGCCGTCTGCCCAGGGCAGCAGCCTGGCCTCTGCTCTTTGCCCAGGTAGGGCTCGGTGTGACACTTGCAGGACGTCACACGTGTGTGGCACTTGCAGAGGAGTGGGGCAGGGATGCTCTGCTCCTGGGGGCTGGTGCACAAGGAGCACTCGGGGCTGTTGGCATCGTGCCCCGGTGCCTGACTTGCTGTGTTTCTTCTGCAGTCATCAGCTCCGAAAACAGATGCTGTGACCGTTGGCCTGGGGCTGGGCATGAAGAAGCCTGAAGCAGACGGCTCTGCTCCCCACCGGGTCGGCACCACAGACACAGCCCAGGTGACATGGTGGCTCCATCCTCCTGTGGCCCTGTCCCCAATGGCTCTGCCTAGCCTCAGTCCAGCAAAACCTGTCCCCAGACAGCAGCGCTGGGAGGGCAGGCGGCTGAGTGGGGTGGTCGGGGGCCTCTGCTCACCCTTGTCTTGCTGGAGTCCCCAAAACATCAAACCAATGCCCACCCAGAGATATTCTGTGTGCGTCCCTGGCCCCATCTGC
>NW_009197431.1:0-4924 GCF_000690835.1 Fulmarus glacialis | reverse complement strand
CCTCCGGTCCCACCAGGTTGCCTTTGCCCCGGCAGGGGGAAGGAGGCCCCCCGGGCAGCAGGGACGCCACAGCCACTGCTCACGCTGGCACCGCAGAGACGGCACTGGCGACCTCAGTAAGCGGGGCTGGCCCCTCGAGAGGTGGGGGAGCTGCTGTCCCTCTGCTCCGCGACTGGGGCCGGCGGTGCGGGGGGGGACCCTGCCCCACCGGGGGTGTCTGCGGAGGGCGACCTGCCGTGTTTGCCCCCGCATTGCGTCCGAGCCAACGCGCCCGTTTGCTCTTCTTTCAGGATCACAGCGCCAAGGCTGGGAAAGGGACCGCTCCCGCGACAGACCTTCGCGGTGAGGGGGGGGACGTGGTGCCACCAGCCAGGCCAAGTGGTGGGGAGGGAGCGAGGCAGCCCTGTGGGGCTGGGGGTGGGCTGGGGTTAGTCGCATGGGCCCCCTCCTGTGTTCCCAGCACTGGCACCCTTGGCTGGTGTGTTGGTACTGGGAAGAGCAGAAGGATGCTCAGAAGGATGGGGAGCGAGATGGCAGGGGACCCCCTGCCTGTGGCCTTTCTCCTGTGCCAGATATGCACCGTGAGCATCTGCTCGAGGAGGATAATGCCTAAAAAATAGCCAGTCCCTGGTGAAGCCTCATAGCGGGCTGAGATATCTTTAGCCCTGGGTGTCCTGCCTGGCCACCCAAGGCCACACGCAAAGTCTCCTGACTCCTGGTGGACGTGACGGCCATCAACGACCCTGCCCAGCAGCAGGCCTTCCTGCGTAAAGTGTTTTCCTACTCGATTGCCTCATTTCGTTGGAGTCAAGCCTGGCCAAACGCCACGTGCTGCCCCAGGCTTTGTGCAGCAGGGAGAACGTACCCGGCACTGTGTGGCTGGGGCACCAGCGCAGCCTTCCCAGCCCTCGCCACGCAAAGTGGGACGGACACAGCTAGAGGTAGCCTGAGAGCTCTGCGCTTAGGGTGGCTCTGAGGGTGGATGGGGGAGAGCAAAACGCAGCCATGAAATCATCTCGCCGCTGCAGAGGCCCTTTCCTGCAGCTCTGGGCTTGGGGTAGCTGTGGAAACCTCTCCCTGGCCTCCCCCAAAAACTGAGGTCCAGTTGGAAGCACAGTGCAGTGTGGTTTTGTCCCTTGCCACTCTCTCCCCTCCCGTGCTTGGCTGAGTAGGCGCGTCCCGGTGGGAAGGTCCCAGCTCTTTGGGAGCCAGCACTGGGGGCTCCCCTGTGGCGGCCCCGCTGATGCCGCTGCTCTCTGTCCTGCAGGTCACCAGCGGCTCTGCTGGGAAGGAAGCGCTCACCAGCATATTCAGTGCCACTGCGGAAACCCTCTCCACTTCCACCACTACCCACGTTACCAAGGTAAGAGCAGCTCCAAAGGAGGCAGCCGGGGGGTTCCTGATGCAAGCCACCGGAATTTGCGGATGGGTGGATTTATATTGTGGTTGGTACAGCAGAAAATGCCCCTCTTCTCCTTACAAGCCGAAAAAGCATATGCTGTCCCATGGGGGATGGCGAGCCAGCACAGCACCCCATGCCTCGCTCTGAGCACCCCGTGCCTGGTTCAGCCCTGCTGCGCTGCCTGTCCCATCCAGCCAGGCGTGACCGCAGGGGACTGCAGGCAAGGACAGCCAGGCATCGGGTGTTCATCACCTGCGTACCACCCACGGCGACTGTGAACACATGCTGTGCCCACCTCTACTCGTTGGTAGATTGGGAGGGCAGGGAGTCGTTGGGGCGAGAAGGAAGAGCAGCGTGCAGTGTCGCTGACCTCCTGAAGCCAGCTGCAGGGGAGGAAGGGACTCCGAATTAGGCTGCCAGCAGCATGCATGCGAGTCCCTGCCCGTGCAACTGGGGTGAGTGTTCCCAGATGTACCTAGAGCCAGACCCCAGGTCCCCCTGGCCCACGAAGCCCACAGCAGCAGTGCTGGAGCATCTCACCTTGTGTCACGGGAGCTGTGTTAGCGTGGGGTGTATTGGGTTTATTAGAGCTGGAGTCGGGCAGGCGAGGGGGAGTGATGGTAGGAAACGAAGGAGACGAGGCTGCATCGGAGGACCTCACCCGTGGCCATTTCATTCCCAAATTAAATGCACGTAAAGGAAAGCAGAAGCACAGTGAGGGACCTGAGCAGGAAGGAAGGGTGCTCGGTACCTGCCACCAGACCCTTTTCCTTTCCCCCCCACCTGTGGCCAGCTGTGTCTTGCCGGTTCTAACCATGCACCGAGTCCAGGGTAGTAGGAGATACACTAAATTACAGGGGGAGTTGTAAGGTGATGCTGGCGTTGTCCCTCCTCCTGTGGGCAGAGCTACATCTGCCAGCAGCTGGCTTGTCGGAGAGCTGTGGGTGAGTGCTTTCCTTCTTGTTGTGCAGACTGTGAAAGGAGGGTTTTCCGAGACCCGGATAGAGAAACGCATCATTATCACAGGAGATGAAGACGTGGACCAGGACCAGGTAGGAGCAGGACGCCCTGGCTTTGCCTGGCTCTGGCTGCCCCTGACTGCAGCACCGCATGCTTCTGGTTCTGGCTCGTACCTGTTTACTCCTTCTCTCCAAAAACTGACCCCTGAGGCCCCAAACCTACCAGCTCTGTCTGGCAGTGCAGGTCCCATGGGGTGCAGTGGCACCCACGTGAAGCCCCAGCCCAGCTCCCATCAGCGCCCGCTCCAGCAGTGAAGCAGCAGTAAAGGCTACAGCCCAGCACAGAGCCCAGTGACAGGATCACCTTTTTATTTTCTTAAAACACGTTTCCAGTTGCCCTTTCTCTATTGAAATACTCCAAAGTGACCCAGGTTCTTCTTCTCTTTCCAGCACAGTCTCACTACAGGTTGACTCACTCCAAGTGATGGTGTTTTACATCTGCCTCCATGATAGAGGAACAAAAAGTGACAAACTTTTATGATGAAATAACAGAGATTGACACAAATCTTTAGGGCCACGGGGTCATTTTCCTGTGGCCTAACCCTTTGGGATTTGTTGCTTAAGAAGAAAAATTAGAGAGCTAAGTATTTAAAAGGCTCTAAAATAATTTTTAGATTTTTTTAGAATTATAATAATAAATTTAATTAGATTATTATTGTAGATTTTTCTAGGGTTTTGCTGCAGTGAGAATTGCTGCTCTTCCTTTGCTTGGGTTTCAGTAGGGAGCCTGGGACTTAGCGCATCTCTACAGAAAAAAACAGCAAGAGAAAGACAGTGCATGAGGCATCCCGATGGTGTACGAATTCCAGCCTCTTCTGCCAGGCTACTATGGGTTCAGCTTTGAACCTCTGCATCCATGTCCTCCTCAAACCCCACTCAGCTCCAGCTGCTTTCTGTCCACTGGTTCTGTCTGGCTGAGAGCAATGTGCCAGATTTCAGGGAAATGATGATAAATGCTTTCATCCTTCTGCTTTCTAGGCACTGGCTTTAGCAATCAAAGAGGCAAAACTACAGCATCCCGACATGCTGGTAACCAAAGCTGTAGTATACAGAGAAACAGAACCTTCTCCAGAGGAAAGGGACAAGAAACCTCAGGTAGGTGGAGAAGTTACCAGGTATGATTGATACCTGCTGTGTAAAGGGGTGGATGTAACTGGGCAAGCCTCTCTGATCCCCACCAGCTGCAGGTGCTGGTAGGTGTTGCTGCTCCTTGGCATTGAGTGGCAGCTCTCGGCCAGTGGTTCCAGTGTGATGGTGGCTCCAGGCATGGCCACATGGTTGTGGTCAGAAAGCCAGTGCCATGCCACCTAAAGCAATTCTGCAGGTGTCACCTTGCTGTCCTGCTCAGCAGAGGGGTCAGAGTCATTTGCATGTGAAGAAGAAAAGACCTGCTTTTCCCACTGGGGCGGGGAAGGAAAGAGGTGATACCAGTTTTGTGGATGGGCTGAGAAACTAGGCTACAGGTTCTGCAAAGCCAGTCCAAAGTATCAGACCGGTGTTTGCAAAAGAAGAGGTTTCTTTAGTCCCATTCAGATCCCCAGGTTCTGACCCGCACATGCAGGTGCAGGCAGCAGCACACAGGTTTGCACCTCCCCGCAGGTGCCCCAAAGCAGTCACAGCCCCAGACATTTTTCTTCAGGGCAAAGCTGGCTTGAGGAGTCCTGCCCCACTCTTGACCCCCTACTCTGACCCCCTTGCTCCCCCATCAGCCGGGTTGCTGCAGCTCTTCGGTGGTGGCACAGCCCAACAGACCTCTGTGCCAGAGCAGCTGAGGGGCAGAGGAGCATGGTGGAAAGGAGAGGGAGAGCTTCTGATGGCAGCTTCACTGCTGAAACGTGTATGAGGAGCTCTGTCACCAGCCAGGCTGCAGGTGCATTTCGAGAGGCCTCTTTAGAAATGTGATTTTGTGTTTCTTAATCATATGAAGATTTTGATTGGCAGCTTTTAAGCTTGGAAAAGCGCCCAGCTCCGTTGCAGCTTGGAAGGTCAGAAGAGGCTCTTGCATCTGCCTAATCTTACCTCCTATCGCACAGTACAAACAAGCAAACCCAGACACTTCTGCATCGCTTAGGGAGCCACCCAATTTTAACTGAATGGCTTAAAGTAAGGGAGCAGTGACTCACCGTTATCGCCCCCATACACCAACCCAGTGAATTCACCAGCCCAGTGAATTAAGAGTTCCTGCTAATTACCAGAGGTAATTAGTGCAAACTGCAGCCCCAAGTGTTTGCAAATTTACTGTCAGTGCCCTCATACAAAGGGGAGCCCTTTTATAGCCGAAGAAATCAGCACCCCATGACTGGTCGTTTCCATCTGCCTTGCACAGGAATCTTGACCAACATGTTCATGGAAGTCGGCATCTGTATTCAAACCTGGAGAACAGCGGAGAAGGAGCCTTCATGCTGGATTTGTCAGCAAGACATAGACATCCTGGCTGCAATGTTCATGGCGAGAGACAAAAATTTTTAAAAAAGGAATAGCAAATATATTATATATATATATA
>NW_009197430.1:4836-5758 GCF_000690835.1 Fulmarus glacialis | reverse complement strand
GCGGAGGGTGCCTGGCCCAGCTCGATGCCAGCAAACGCTTCCTGTGATGAGCCCTGCGAGGAGGGCCCCGAGAGACCAGCACCCCCCACATCCGATGCTTAGGGGGTAAGGGGGCACAGCTTAGCACATGCACTGCACAGGGATTTGCAGCTTCCCAGTTTCAGTCTCATCCTACAAGAAAGATGCTTGAGAGACTTTTTTTTTTCTTCCTGGGATGATTGGAAAAAATGACGACTTCATCTTATATTGTGTTGGCTGGCCATTTAACAATGGGGCTAACACAGCTCAGCATGGGGAAGGGATTTATTTAGGACACACGGTTGCAAAGACAACCCAGCACCAGGTGCTTAATAGTGTTTCAGAGGTATCGGACTGTTGCAGTGCTCAGAAAATGAAGCTATAGGGAGTTCAGAGACTTTATTCTTCACTTCTGTGAAATCCCACAATATCAGTAGATATTTCTCAGCTCTACCCTAAGCACAAAAGCAGCGTGGAGAAAGCAGTGGCTTTGCAGGGCCAAGGTGCCAGCCAGCTTCCAGCCACAGCGCATCCCGGCCGCCCAGTGCTGGCGGGACCAGCTCCCGCCGGCGAAGATCAGCCTGGCACCGGGCATAACCGCATCCTTGCTCGTGCCCAGGGTCGCTCGCGGGGCCTGTTAAACCCAGGGGCTCCCCTCTGCCCCCAGCAAATGCACCCCGAGCATGGCACAGGGGAGGGAAACATTTCCCAGAAAGCCCTGTCCTCCCAGGCAGGGCTGGGCGCTGGCAAGAGCCTCCCTCGCTCATCCCCAGCTGCTTGTGCCATAGCCCTGGGCTGCCCCAGGGCACCAGCAGGCTCTGCCTGAGCCTTCCCCGTGCTTTGATGGTCTGGCCAGACACTGTCACTCACCAAGAGCCTCCTTGCTCCTGCAAAATGCCACGGC
>NW_009197430.1:3835-4624 GCF_000690835.1 Fulmarus glacialis | reverse complement strand
CTAGTACCTGGGGTCTCTGCGGCTCAGCAAGAGGTGCTGTGTTTGCAGCAGCCACAACAAGCAGACCCTTCCCCAGTACAGCCCTGGGAGAGATGGGGTAGAGGGGCAAAGGCAAGCACTGCAGAGGCCCTGGGGGATCCAGCCCTGCTGCCCCCGAGCAAGCGGAGCTGAAGCCCAGCGAGAGCAGACTCACCTGCACAGATACAGCAGCTGCAGCACACAGCATTGGCATGGCAAATGCACAGGCAGCTGCAGGGAGCTGGTGGTCTGGGCACCCACGGCAGTCCTCAGCAGCAGTGCAGATCCATCACATCCCAGGGCCAGACCATGCCTGCACCCTCCCTGCCTGCTTACTCTGCCCAGCCTGCAGAGCGCCGTTAGCCTCCCTGGAGGAGCAGGCTGAGCTTCTTCCCACCACCCCACCCCAGGCTGGGCAGGGAGGCAGTACCCACCTCTCCTCCTCTTATCACCTGGCAGGTACCTACTAAGCACTGCCCTAAATCAGCCCCATGTGCACTTAATGGTCTGGGCCCGCCCACTCAGAGCACAGGTGAGCTCCAGCCGGCTGCCCCTGCTGCTTGCACAGGCCTGCAGTGCGTCCCAGTGCACCCCACGTCTCCCCTAGGGCTCCCATGGCTGAGCGGCTCCTGGCCTTCCCCAGTCCCCATGGCCAGCAAAGCGGAGCTGGGGAAAGGCACTTTGCTGGACCCAGAAGCCTGCGCAGCCCCTTGCCCACAGTGAGTGGGGCTGGGCTGTGCATGCCGCAGCGCAGCGAGGGGTCCCACGGCA
>NW_009197430.1:3410-3794 GCF_000690835.1 Fulmarus glacialis | reverse complement strand
ACAGGCTGCGAGACAGCAGTGTGCCGAGGTGGAAGTAAAGAGTTACTGAGCAAGCAGACGTTCAATAATTCATGGTCACTGAACTGCAACAGGAACAACGACAAATAATAATACAGGAAAATGGGGAAAAACCTGAAATCATTAGGCCAATGGTTCAAGCATGAAGACAGTGTGCTGAGGGAGCAGGGCGGCAGTCACGCCATGCACGGACGGAGGGGTCAATGCCAGCTGCACCACGGCATCCTGCCCCCGGCCTGGCACCCCTGGCCCAAGGGCCCCCGGTGGGCTCATCGCCCCACAGGGGCTGTCCTGGGGCATGTGCCTGGCCCAGGGGATGCCGGGCAGCACCGCGGGCCAGCTCTCAGTGCCCTCCAAGCCTCGCCC
>NW_009197430.1:1548-3324 GCF_000690835.1 Fulmarus glacialis | reverse complement strand
CAGGGAAGGCAAATCTTCTCTCCCTAATTATAATTAGTGATGCTTACCATGGGAGTTTGCAAACACGGTTTAATTAGAGCAGTTGGGCTCCCTCCACACGCTGCACTTTCCCCAGGGTCAAGGACAGAGCAGAGCAAGGGAAGCAGGCACTGGGGGATGCTCGGCAGAGTTTGGCTGCTGGGCTCATGTAAGATTTACCCCTTCTCTTTGCCCATAGCCGTGGCCCAGAGGGCTGGCAGGCGCGGCCTGGCTTGTCTCGACTTGGCTCGACTCCGCTCGGCTGGCAGGGATCGCCCCATGCCTCTGCACAGACCCTCTCGCAAGGACCTGGCACTGCTAGGGCTGCGCTCTGCTCCCGGGGACTGGGAGGACACCCGTGCACACCGAATCAGCCAGAGGCCCGCAGAAAATTTAATCTACAGCTACAAGAAAGGGCTGTGGAGTCTCTAGACGCATGAGCCTGCTTCTTCTGTCAAGAAGAAAAATAGGAAAGGGGCATAGGGAATTAGACAAAAGCCACGAAGCAGAGAAGGAGGGTGGGGGGCAGTCAGGGAGAGCAGGAGTGCAGGCAGTGCAGCCCCAGTGCAGGCACAGCTGTTGCTGCAGCTGGGGCAGGGCAGATCCCCAGGGTGGGAAGGACTCGCCGCCTCGCCCCACAGCCTGACCTTCCAGCAGACTCTGCCCTCCCAGAGCCAGCGCCGTGCAGCCTGTGCCGGGGGCTCCTTGGCTGCTCCCCTCCCTCCTGCCTGGCCCTGTGCTGCCTCCGTGGGAAGCTTCTGCTGTGCCATGAGCTGCCAGGGATTTCCCCAGCTCTGCAGTCAGTGGGGCAGACAGCATTCATGGCTGTCCTCCCTGTCTTGTCACCTGCGAGAGCTGCAGGACGCTTGTCCACGCTGCCCCAACCTCACTCCAGGAAGACAGGGTTGGGGATGTGATTTGCACTTGCTGAGGCTGAAGCGCCGTGTGTTGCGGTGCTGCCAAGCATGGCGGGGGTCGTGCAGCTCCCTCTCGCAGGGAGCATGGCCACAGGCTGGACCCTTCCCAGTGCTGGCCAGGCGATGCCACCGTCTGCAGCATCCTTTGGGCTCATCCGAGCTGGGCCAGGCTGGCACGCTTGCTTTTTCGTTCCCTCCTTGCGGGTGCGCGTGGTTGGTAGCCACATCCCTCCAGTGCCCAAAGCCCTGCAGAGCTGGGACCAGGATTGTGCTGCCCATGCGCGTGGGAGACATCACTGAGTGCCAGGAGGAAACAGGGCTGAGCAAGAGCAAGCCCCTGGCAGGCTGTGGCTCTGGGTGCAGCCAAGCCGACCACTGTCCAGGTTGTCCCATGACTGACCAGGTTATCTGGAGGGATGAATTTTGGCAACATGAGCGAGACTGTCCCGAGCCCAAGGACAGTTGGCCGTGGAGGCCAGGCAACGGCAGGCAGAACATCCGCTCAGGCTGAGCCACAGGCAGGATGCCTGGAGTCGCTGCGTGGAGAGCAGCGACTTGGTCAGAGCTCCCTGCATGTCCCAGGCACCGCACCGGGAACCTGGATGACTAATTGCCATTGTCACCAAATCTAATTAGGAGGCTGGCCACAGCCAGCTGGAAAGTGTAGGTGTTAATTCCTTTTGGCGGGAGCAGTGCCCTGTCCAGAGGGGCTCCTGCACCCCAGCCTGCCCAGAGCAGCTCCTCTCCCCAGCTGCCTGCAGAGGCCCTGCCTGCCCTGGCACTGTGCCCCAGTCCTCACCCCTCCTGCCCCGCACGTGCGGCCGTTCCCCATCGGCAGGGT
>NW_009197430.1:1253-1454 GCF_000690835.1 Fulmarus glacialis | reverse complement strand
TTGCAGGGAGAGGCTGGGGTGGGTGCCAGGTCCTGCTTGCTCCAGGGAGGCTGGGAGGACACGGGTGCCTCCCCGTGCTGTGCATGGTGCTCTGGCTGCCCTGCGAGGCTGTGCAGCAGTGAGAGGCAGCCGAGCTCAGTGTTTCGGTGACAGGTTTACAAATCACCGTTGCTGTGTGAAGAGGGAGCTTGGCCGCCTCCG
>NW_009197430.1:0-1241 GCF_000690835.1 Fulmarus glacialis | reverse complement strand
CCGATCCATCTCGCTGTAATTGACAAAAGGCAATTAAAAAGCAGTTGTGAATAAAGGGGGACATCTCTGGAGGGAGAGATTTAGGTGCTTTGCTCCCTGGTGCCTTGGACACATTCCAGCGGCGTGGCTCAGGAGTGATGCTTGGGGCGGCCGTGCCCCCTCCTGCCCTGCTGCCAGCTCAGCCCTGGGGCACAGACGCTCTGCTCTGTGCCCAGCCTAGCCCTCCATCCACCTGCGTCTCCTCCTGCCCTGCCAGCTTCAGGACTGTCCACTTACCCCACGCCTGGTCTCCATACAGACCTGGAGACCCGGCCGGCTGCGCGCTCACCCGTCCCAGGGGCTCCCATTCAGCCCGCTCTGGGGTAAGCCTCTGGAGCTGGGAAAGCCCCAGCATCTTCCCCTGCCGGGAGCTGCAGGGGACACGGGGAACATAGGGAGAGGAGGGCAGAGCCATGCTGGGAGCAGTGCTGTGCCTGCTGTGGGAGCACGATGGCCCTTCTGCCTGCGCTGCCGCAGAGCGCGGCCTTGCAGGCGACAAAGGGCAATCAGCGGCGAGTGGCACGGAGCTGGGCGTGAAGAGCAGCTGATTGAGGAAGAGACGTGTCAGATGCCTCTTGTGCAAAGCAATCTCCTGATTGTGGAGAGCAGCAGGTGTGGGTGCTGCCAGCTCACCTGCGGAGATGCAGCGCTGCCTGCAGAGGGGGAGGGAAGGGCAGCGTGAGGCCAGGGGGGACGCGGGTGCGGGGCAAAGGCCTGATGGACCTCCTGCGTCAAGGAGATGGGAGAACTCATCGCGCCAGGGCTGCAGCAAGCCCAGCAGTGCCATGTGTCCCTGCACAGCAGTGCCCTGCGTCCCTGCAGGCATTTCTCTCCTGAGGGCCAGGCAACTCTGCTCCAGCCTTGCAGGGACAGACCACCCAGGGACTACATACCAGGCAGCCCTGCGGGGAGGAGAGGGCAGGGGCACCAGGCCACGGCTTCCAGCTGAGGGAACGCGGAGCCAGGCGTGCCCCAAGGTGTTCCAGCTCCTGCTGCTGCCGGGGAGCCAGCCCTGAGGCACGGCAGAGCACAGAGCTGCCCTTTCCGCCTGCTGCTCTCTCGGGGCTGGGGCTCGCGAGAGCTGCCCAGGGAGAGGCGAAACCGCCCCGGGCAGAGCTACAGCCCCGAAAGCCCCAGCATGTGTGGCTCAGGCAGACCTGGCCCCTCTGCTCACCCTCTGTGCCCGCAAAAGCCACCGCTGC
>NW_009197429.1:94558-108317 GCF_000690835.1 Fulmarus glacialis | reverse complement strand
CTGAGGTGCGCCGCCTCCCGGGTACCCCTGGGCCTGGCTCGAGGTGCCGCGCAGGGCCTCAGGGAGGCTGCGAAGAGCTGTGCTCCCCCCTCCCCCGACTTGGTGTTTTCAGTAGCGAGGCGGTTGGGGGAATAAAAGAGGCAGCCCCAAATTCTGCTCCCCACAGCAACGAGCCGACTGACATTTTCCTCGTGTGGGAAGGGATGGGGAAAGGAGGTTTGGAAGTTAAATCTTGCTCGGCATCTCTGGGTGCCGGCTGCGTTTGACAGCTCGCAGTGCTTATGTGCGTGGTTAGATGAAAGCCCTGGTCCAGCATCGCGTCCCCCGCAGGAGCTCCCAACAAAGGCACAGGGAAATCCGTAAGGAGATGGTGAACAGCGGGTGATGCTCCCTCAAGGGCTCTCTTCTGAAGTCGTCAAGCCTTTCCTGAGGCAAGGCGTACCGCACACCAGGTCTGTGGAAAAAAATACCTCTCTTTGGTTTCGAACCTGCCTCCTGCTAGTGCTGTTTGAAGTCTAACTCTTGTGTTTGAAGAGGCACTAGGCAGTCTGCCTCATCAGCCTTTCTTCCTGCCACGTCTGAATTTACAAGCTTTTATCCTATGCCTCATCAACTATGTTCCCCAGTCTGGAAGATTGCAACTGTTTAGTCTTTCCTTATTTGAAAGCCATTCCCTATCTATAGGTCATCACCTTTCCCTGAACCAGTCTAAGCTCCATTGTATCTTTTCTGAGATCATGCTCTCTGAAAGGGCATACATGCAGCACTGAAGCTGCGAGTTGTGTGGGTGCGCCCTGAACCTCCAGTTGTGTGGTTTTAAAATTTCCAGGCTGCTTACAATGGTTTTATTCTTTTTCATTGCTCTTTTTAACTGAGGAATTGCTTTTCATTTGTGTGTTGTTCCTCTCCCTGAACTAAGCACAATGATAGTGGGTTTCTTGTATTTGTCATTTCAATGCATGGGTTGAGTCCACATGCCTTACAGTTGCTGTGACAGAGCAGCTCTTCTGCAGTAACATTTCGTACCAGGCCCTATGAACTAGTCAGGGTCAAGTCTTAACTTCTCCTGTTATGTGTTCCTTGACTTCCTAAAATGTTCGTTAACTGTGGTTAAAAGCACAGATGTGGCATCATGCTTCTGTGTGACGTCTACCCTGCCTACACAGGGAGAAGTGAAATATCCTTGGTTTTCTTCTTGTTTTTCTGTTGGCCCTCATTATATTGCAGGCATTGTAATATACTTGCCATCCTGTTTAGAAGGACAGTGGTTTCTAACACATTATAACTTTTCTATTTTACTATGAAATTTCAAACCATAGAGATTCTGCATTATTTATTGACATAGTTGTCTTGTTAATTTGTATCATGGGACTAGTTTCCCTTTATAACACATTTAGGGAACTTCATTGCAGTTCTGTCCTTTGTGTGCCAGTGCTTTTGACCAAGAGTTTTTGGTTTTGACCACCTACTGGCTCATGTTTCATGGTAGCACTCAGTCACATTTGAAAAATGAGGTAGAAACAAGTCCTGTTGCCAATATGCTGTCAAATCAGTCGTTGGTTTTCCATGAAGAAGTAACTGTAATTGTAAGATCACCTCAATCATTCTGTGGGATTCTGCGGTTATCATAAAATATCTATTTAACGTCCTAAAAAGATACCTTCATAATGTTAATATCAAAGTCACTTGTAGGGCTCATAAATAACACATATTTCTACCAGTCTTCAGATGCCTGCTTAATTCTTTTCAGGATTCCAATTCTTTAAAAAATTCACGTGTGGGATTTTTTTAAATGCTAGTTTATTATGCTTCTGAAGAAAAAACTTTCCTCACATATGTGAGCCATATGGGGGTTTTTTTGGTGATTTTTTTTTTTTTTTTCCTGTAGTGTAGGCATCGTAGGACAACAGCTCAGAGGCATGATATGTCACATTGTCTGAAATATTAAAACTGAACTTTGGTAATTTTAGTTGTAATATGAACTATTGTAGTACTATTAGTTTTAGTAGAAATATCAAAGTAAATTCTTCTGGGCATTTTTTAGATTCTAAAAAGAAGCTCATTAATTCCATTACAGTTTCTTTCTTTCAAAGGCAGCTAACGTTGGGAATAAGGCTTTGAAACTCCTACCCATGAAACTGAAAATTGCCTTTGTCTGGGCTCAAAAGCTAAGTCTAGAAAAGATAACATTCTTCTAGCATTAAAGCTTCAGCTGAATCTGAAATATCAAAAAAAGATATTTTTGAGGTGTTTTGTATGATAAAGGTGACAATTAGCGTCTTATTCAAATAGAATGAATACCAAACTTTCCAATGTATTTTCTCCAAGTATGTTTAATACAATGAAAATGTAGTATTTTAGTACTCAAATTTCCTTGTTACGGATGGAATAAACCTCACTGACGGGGGTGGGGGGGTGGGCTCACTTTCCCTCCATTTAAGTTGGTGTAAACAAACTATTAAATTTTTAGGAAGTCTCATTTCAGACTGAATTTTATATAATCTTTCAAAATACAGGCAATATAGGGGTGGGCGGATACAAGATAACTGTTGGGAAGATAACTGTTTTATTACCTACAGAGAAAAATGAACAGAGAATAATTACAAAGAATAAAAGCTGCAGGGGTGAGCTACAATAGGGACTTTATAGCTGGGCTTTGCAGAAGAAATTAAAGCAACATCTGGAAATTTCCCGTACCTTTTAACCATGTAATCTTTCACCAGACAGCTTGAGGATTTTCAGTAACGATCAGCAGAGCTTCCGTTGCATTAATGCTTCGCTATTCCTACTGTGAATTAAACACAAACTCAAGAGAAAACTGTTACTTATAGTCCTCCTTTAATTTTTTAAGTGTATATGGAAAAAATAAAAATCATTGTCCACAGTCATGCACATGTCCCCCCGTTACGAAGTTTGGATAATTTGAACTATGGAGGAAACCTAAGAAGTTAAGCTTGAGAAAAAGAAATCTGACAGGGAAAAATTAGAAGATTATCTCTAAAAATGAACAGATGTAATAGAATGATGATGTAATAGAATGATGATGTAACAGAATGATGATGATGTAATAGAATGATGATAGAGTAAGTAATAGAATAAGTATTTCAAAGATGGGACTTAGAAGAGTCAAAGTTAAATTCTGTGAGAAGCCTTTGTGAGTGAATTCTAGGACTAAACAGCAAGTTCTCCCCAAGGATAGCTAGGAGAACTTTAGTGGGACAGGATTTAGAGGTGGTGACACTTTCTTCACATTTCAAACACCGATACAGTAGCCTTGGAAGGTATGGCTGGGAAGGATGTGACAGCAAGGAAACCAGCCTCATTGTAAGGTGACTGCAAATGCTAAACATGCTAATGAACATATTCTGAAATGTAATTAACAATAGTGTTACAGTCATATCCTGAGCAATATTTGAAATTTTGAGTACAGTAAAATTACATTATTAAAACAGAAGAATCAGAAACTGCAGCTTAGTTTGTGCGTACATCTAACGTTATATTTATAAACTTATAGAATATGATAAAAACCGCTAAGAAAATATTTTTCTTTTTTCAGTTCGTTACCAGCAGATTTTAAAAACTAAAGAAAGATGTCTTTTTTCCCCAAAATCTCTTTCCAACGTGAAGTTGAAGAGTATCTCACCAAAGTGTTCAGAAATAATGAGGTATGTTAAATAGATACTACTAATCATCAACAAATATTCACTAATTGAACACTGTTGATATTCCTTTGATTTAATATTTTGTGTGACTTTAATACCTTACAATAAGGTATTGTCTTCACATTAGACACAGATTTTTATAATAGTTCTATCTAAAATATAAAATTATTTTTTTTGCCTGTTGGCTCAAAGTAACATAAAAATATTTAAATTAAACTTAGCATAAATCTGAGACTTCAGTTTTGGATCCCACTGAAGAATGATCACAGAGAAAATTAATCACTTATTAACCACATAATATTGACAAGAAATACTCCCTTACTCCAGTGTAGAACCAAAACCACTATAAACAATCTGTGAATTCCTGATGTCAAAGGACACAAAAATGACATTTCTGTATATTGGGATAAGAGTTCTTAATTCATAGTTTTGAATCTACTTTTCCATCTCCTTAGGACTGTTCTTTGTGCAGTATCACAGAGCTTGCTAGCAGCCTGTTTACAATGATCTTGCTACCACGACTGTTTTTCCAAGTCCTTTTCAAGAAATTTACGAGGTTTTCACTGGAATTAGGCCTCCAGACATAGACATTCCTCATTATTGCACACCACACAACATATTCTTCCATTTCTACAGAATGTTTATTCCGTGCTTTTTTTGCACAGGAGGCTGCTGTGTGAATCTCTTTAATATAAAATCTCTTCTTTCACTTTCAGCTTATCACTGCTTTAGGTACACAGGAGGCGGAGAGTAAATATCAATCTCTGTTAAGTCATCTATCTCATCCACCAGGTTTCACAACTGTTAGAGTTAATACCCACTTGGCCTCAGTGAAACACGTGAAAAAATTACTGTTTGAAGAGATCCAGAAGGTTTGTGCAATTTCTTTGTTACAGCAAAAATAACAGGATATTTCATCTTTTGCCTGATTATGGGAACTTTTCATTACTGGAAACTATTCCTTAACTTAATACATGTCCACTAGTATTAACATTACGCAATCATATTGATTTCCTGTCAGCATTAAGTGTTAAATGAAAATTCATTGTCTAGCAGTATTCCTCATCTAATAAGTCCAAGCAAGGCAATAACAGAGGGAAAAGACAACAAGCTCTTTTTCGTATGGCAGATCCAGACCTTGGATGGGATTGGGGTACTACTGTAGTAAATACTTTAAAGGCATCATAAGTCTAGAGAAGATGATAGAAAGAGATAAAAACTGTAGTTTAGTATGCTGTGTTCGGCATGTTTAGAACATTTTAATTTAAGATTAAAGGAGGATGGCTGTATGTCTCAAAACTGTTTAGGAAAGTGAGAAAATCTGTATGTTTTAGAAACTGGAGCTACAGTGATGCCCTGCAGCTGCTGTATTTTCTTTTTTTAACCTGTTTTTAATCTTTATATAATTTTCTGGATTTTTACTTACCTTAATTAAACATTTATTTATCTGATAATATGTAAGCCATTATGTTTAAGTAGTAGATTATTTTGAAACTCTATCCTAGATCTTCACTCTGTCTAAAAAGATCCAGTTCTTTTTTAAGTTAATTATTAATGCTAGTGGGTGTACAGGGAGCTATTGCATGACAGGAACCAAGACATTTCTGTGATGCAGCGGCAGTTGACAGTATTCTGCTGGCTGGAATGGTAATGAGTTATGCTAATTTTAGCTTGATTGTCAAAACCTGGAAATGGGTATTGCAGTATGATATTTTGCTTCAAGGGAAAATGCTTTGCTGAAAACTGAATTAAGACTGGCTTTTCATAAATATTTTGTATTTTGAATTGTGATTATATTAGAAACGGAAATGATATAACAGTTTTTAACAAAAGTATGCTCATGGATTGTTTTCTTTCTTAAGAGAAAGTACTTATTTATCAGATGCCAACTGGTTTTGCATGTTTTAAGGTTTTGCATGTTTTAAGGTTATATTTTTAGAAGGGTCAGGTGAGAAGACATTGTCTTTTTAAAGTCCAGGGACAGTTTTAAAATGGCAAGCTGTCATTTTTTTCAACTATGTGCACAACTCAGCTCTCAGTATCCAGTCAAAGTTAAGCTAAAAAGAAAAATAAGAAGTATTACCATACTGGCATATTAAGTAAGACAGGCAATAGTAAAGTTAAACATAATTATAATTAATAACATCAAAAAGATAACACAGATTAGACCCAAACTTCTCTGGTGGTATTACTGTGATCCAATGCCAACTCGACACAACCTTCTTCCAGAAGAAAGCAAAAACGGTTGGTAGGGTTATGACTGTCACAACACTGTCCCACTCCCTGAAGTCAGTTCTCAGTGAATCCTTTTGTGGCCTTGTTATTTCTCAATTTATTACATGTTTAGTCTTCTACACCAGTATTTTTAATATGGAGTGTCTCCTAACACACTATTTCCCAACCTCTCTTAACTGTTTTCACTACATTTGTTTTTTGTACTCTACAGCTATAAGTTACGAATGGAAAAATAGTTTTCAGTCTAATTACGTACTTAAATATTAGGTTTATTAGTATTGCTTAATAATTATGTTTTTAATGAAACAGCAATTTAAAGGACTATGTGTTCCAGTTCTTGAGCACCCGAAACTCCAGGACATCTTATTAATTCCTGTCATTGGACCCAGGTTTGAAATTTTCAGTCTTTAGCCTTAAAATGTCATAACACATATTTTGTTTACAGATTTCTTTTTAAAAAGTTATGGTAACTAACTCACTATAAATGAAGCATAACTTCATTTGTATTAAGACCTAGTGGACAGTCCATATCCTAACCAGGTCAGAGTTTTAGTCCTTAAAGAGGTAGGAAGAGAGAGAGTTCTCTCCTTATTTATGAGATTAACTTTTTATAGGGAAAATGTAACATAAGTACATCCTCTCTGGAAAGCCAGGTAGGTGGCAGACAGAAGAACTAAACTTTGGCGGTGGAATATAGAACTATAGCTAAATACAGGCAGAGTTTTCTTCCACTGGAATCAAGTCCAGAGCAAGACTTAGGGAGACTGGATCAATAATGCTGAAAGGATCCCTGAATCAATTTTATCCCCTACAAAATGACTATTTGTTCTTTATTCTTAAGATATGTTTGGATATTTTTCATGTTGCATCTGTGTCTGCCCCTATGGAGTTTCTTCATTGTTTTATTGAATTCACTGATGGACATTTTATTTAGAGTATCTTGTTCATAATGAAGACTAACATACTTAGATTCACTTTATATCATGATTAGGTAGAGATTGGTAACAAGTAGTACTAGTTTGTAAATGCTGTACACTCTAAAATAGCATTTAATGCTTTTATTTATTCTTCATTCATTCATTTAATTCTCTTTTGTAGCATCTTTTTCTGAACATTCTGTTCTTTTTATATTATACACTTTAATAAGTTCGAGTAACTATCTTCTTCACAATTCTTACTGGCAAAGTCCCTTGCACCTGGTTATACATTTATTATACAAGTGCTCAGCAGTTGTTAAACACAAAAAATCACTTTACAATCATCTGGCCTAGGAAGGCATAGAGGATTATTTCTCCATCCCAGTATAATTTATTTGTATTCCTGTGTCAGGTTCATAGTAGTGGCAGAATGTGTCAGAATCTGCTTTATTTTGAAGAGTGGTTTACTTCTTGGCTCATTCCTTTGATTTCTCTGGGACCAAAATAAATCTTTTAAATGTAATATATGATAGTTAACTATTTTTTCTATTATATTGTGACAAAAACAGTATTTATGAACTAGAGTTTACTTGGGGGGTATTTGATTTTTTCCAGGTTTTTTTTTTTTTTTAAACGGAACTACATTTTGTATTTTTAGGCGAGACTTAAAAAAACACGCATCTGAAGTCATTGTTGGAGCCCATTGTGGATATGCAGTACTTCGAGGAGCACATGTTTATGTCCCTGGAATCATATCTACCTCAAGATGTAAGAGTTCTCTAAATACACCCAGTTAAGTTGTAAAGAGGATGGAAAAAATGTCACCCCTTGATGACAATTTCCAATAATTAGTGACATTAATTTTTTTTTTATTCACAGTTGGAATTAATCTTAGAGTTGTAATTTATGGTAAATAGATTTTTTTAAAGTTTTTCTGGCTTTTTTTAGAGATTTTCACTATTTTTGCTTTATACTTGTAATAAATTATATGTAATTATTTTTCACCTGGCCTGTTTTAAGTTCCTTTTTCCATATGTAATTCCTAGGTGAAGTATTAGTTCTCAGGGATTTCAGTTTCTTGTTTTCATTTGAAAATCTTTTTAAAGAGAGTTCAAAGTAAAATTTGGCTTTTTAAGATTTTTTTTTTTTACTACTGAATACTGTAACTTTTAATATGGATGTTCAGTAGAATAAACTCACAGAAATTTGCCGCTTTCCAGTCTTGTCAAAAAAAAAAAAAAAAAAAAAGAATGCCACAACAGATATATCCAGTTGGTAACTGGATGTATGTTGATTATTTAATAGATACTATTTCCAGATATGTTATTTCTTCATTCAGTCACAAAGGCAGTTGCCTTCATGAACCTGTCAGATTCTAAGTTACAGATCTAAAAAAATGGATTTTCTTTTTTTAATTTGTTGGTGATTCATTTGATATTGTTTGTGTATGAGAGATCTAGTAAAAAGTTTTTTTTCTATTGATGAGAAAAATCTTCAATTTTAATGTCAGATTCTTACGAAATAGAAATTTTTGTTTCAATGCCTTGAGACAAGATAAAAAATCTACATATACGTGCTTAGTGTTCAGCAGCCTATTTATTTTTTATTTAAAGGTCAAATTAACTTTATGTGAAACCAGTATAATTTTGGATGATTCACCTCATTATTCTATTGTGATAAGATCTACTAATCATCATGATTCTTATTATTAAACAAAGTGAGTCAGGAAAGCATTTATCTAGCCACTTAACTTCATTCCCTTTCAAGAAAAAACCTTCAAGAAGTTTTAAGCATGTGCTTAAGTCCAATTCACTGAACAGGAATGTTTTTCAATCTAGGACTTGATAATGAAATAAGTGTATTGCCGTAGCAGTTGTTGAAACTGCTTATTTAGACAACCTCATAAATATTCAAATCCCTCTTTGAGTCAACTAGTGATTTATCATAATTGCTGCATGTAATTATGCATGCAACAGCAATTCAAAGAAAAGAAAAGATACTATAAAACTTTAGGAATACTTCAGGGGAATTGCAGATAGGAAAATAAAATAAAAGGGCATGCCACCCTCTTGAGGCCAAATATAATAAGGCTGTATTAAGCACAGATGGTCTAACTAGGGACAAAAAGAGTACAGCAAGAACACACATTTAATCACTGAACTTGCAACCCAAATGAGGGTAAACTAATTATCAGGGGGCTTTGAGTTTAATTTAACTAATCAAACTCGTAAGATTTATGTTTATGGAATGCCAATATAAGCTACAAAAAACTTAAGAACTGTACACAGTACTAATGCATTTTGAAAGGATGATTGTCAGCAGAGAGTGAAATAAAATCCTTTACGTTTGAATACTGCAAAAAATCATTGGCAAATACGCTTGATGGAAGAGTTAAATTGCTGGAAGTTTTTCTTCAGTGAAGTTTAAGCAGATAATAACAGTAGGCTATCACATAATGTTGTGTGTCACATTGTGTAAAAAGAAGCTGTGCAAAAAAAGAAATGTTTAGTGGCTACCCAACAAATATTACAATTTAAGAATTCCGGGGCATTTTTGCATATTCAGAAGGCCACTTGAAAATGGAAAAAAAGATTCCTAAATACAATTCAAAGAATTCTTGGGAAGCTGAACTGTCATTAATCTTACTTGTCATATCTTCTGGTTGCTCCAGCCAGTTAGACACGTCAGAAATGTAATTTTGGAAAATTGTTTATTGCTGTCAGTGGAGGCCTTTATTTTTAAGCATATTTTTCAGCCAGTCGGTGCATAGAGCTCGCTCACTATTCTGCAAAATCACCTAAACCATCCCCCTTTTCCATCTATTTTTGTTCTAGCTCAGAAAGTTTGTTAAGTCCCTAGGACTACACTTCTAGAGGTTGGTGTATATTTACGTACTTTACTGATCTGGAGGGTTTTAATTGGAGATATAAAACTGCTTTAGAAGATTATTGAGAACAGCAGTTCCCTTAGAGGGAAGAGAGCCACACCAGAAAAATTGTTTCAACAAGAATATATAATCACTTGTATCAAAGCAATAGTTAGAGAAAAAGCAGCTATAGCTATGTTCTACCTAGCTATTGAGAGGTCATTAGACAAATTTAGTATAATTGTCTTTGTACAGTAAGTGTGAACCGGTGTTGTCTGAGGTACTTGGAGCACACACAGAGGATTGAATCCCGAAGAGTGTGCTTAAAACTTATGGGTGACCACGCGGTGATAAAATAAATAAAGTGAAGATCTGTCTAGCCTCTTAAAAACAAGACATGCTGTCTGATTTGTAACCTTGTGTGTCTCAATAGCTCTAGTCATTTGGTAGCCATCGTTCACCATACACACTTTCAAGCCTAATATTAGTTAATCTTTTCCTTTGATTACATTGAGAAAGTTTAAATTTTGCTCTGATATAGGAGTTGAATTAAGTAGTCTACTGAAAATCCTAAATTATTTGGTCACTACTGTTTTGTCAAGTATAATATTAATCTCAAAATTTCCATTCTTCTTTGTGCAGTTATGAAAGCTGGAGATCTGGTCTCAGTGTATTCAGATATTGAAGGGAAATGTAAAAGAGGAGCCAAAGAATTTGAAGGAGTCAAAGTTTTCCTTGGAAATGGAATTTCAGAACTGAGTCGCAGTGAAATCTTTAGTTCAAGTGGCCCATTGAAGTAAGTCCATAGTAACTGCAATCTACACCTACGACTTTGCAAAGGGGAGGAGGAAGACGGCAAGACATTTTGAAATGGTCTGGACCTTATGTGAAACCACAAGATGGCTTTGACTGAGACCTGTGTTGCATGTTGGGATTTCCAGTATTTTTTGGGAAACATTAGTTTCTGGGAATATAATAGAATTGTGCCTCCTGCTGTCTTCTGTAACTTCACAACTAAGGTAGAGGCAATGTGATGGCAATTGTGATTAAACTACTACAGTAAGTATTAGCAGACTGATTTAGTTTCATAGTGGTATCCAGATACCAGTTTACTTGAGAGGTAGGAGGCAATAAATGGGAGCTTTTTCAGAATTTATGTTTAGCATATGACTTCAATAATATAGAACAAACAGAAGTGACAAACATTCTCACTGTGGCAAAATTGCATTTTGGTAAATTGTTCTGTACCCCTTTCCTATTTGGATGGAACAGAATTGCAGCCGTGTCGATTTCTCCATCTCCTAAAAATATTTGTAGGGGCTTTTTTTGGTGGGGTAGGGGACAGAACATAAGGTCAGATATCTTAAAAAAATTAATAGCATTTGCTAAGGTAATTATCTATTTCAAGATTACTTGCTTTTCTATTTTGTTGCGAAAGCATATGGTTTGTTTCTCTTCTGTCATCTAAAACACATATAAAAAGCAGTGTAGAAGCATGGACATCAAATTAATGACCGAGACTTTACATCCTGAGAACAAACTACAAAAGATCTAGTAAAAAAGATTGCATTGTCAGAGAATTTCTGATTTATTAGAGCTTAAATATAGTAGAAGTAGTGGTAGGATATACCTGTTGACTTGATGACATGGAATGGCAGTATGTAACACTAAATCTGGTGTCTGAAAGTTTGCTTTTTCATATTCTTCTTTCTTCTTGTTGGACTGTGCAATGCATATGCAAAATAATACTCATTCTTGTTATCTTCAGTAATGTATTGTTTTCAGGCTCAGTATTTTTTTTCTTGTTTTTCTTTTTATTGTTGTCCATTTCCTTGTACATTTGTCTTAACTTAACGAAATCTGTGTCAGAACTTCATCCATATTTAAAACTTTTAGGTTGCTTCTAAGTTCAAACCTTTGCTTTGCAGGCAAATCAATGTTCCTGTAAGACTTTTGAAATAGAATTTCTTCAGTTATTTGACTGAAATCTCAGACAGTCTAGGAAAATGGAAGAAGATCTAAGTACGAAATCATATGCCAGTGCCCTAGTGCATACATGGCTAGCCAAAAGCAGTTATGGACTGAAATTACCATATTTAAATCTTTTTATGCATTTCTTTACATTATCAAGGCTTGGATTAGGTCTCAGGTTGTCTTGTGTACAAAAAAGATAAATTTGCTTTATGCAATTTTTACAGAGAGTTCCAATTTATAATGTAGTACATTTTTTGTTATGCTTTACCCAACTTAATGATGTAATTTTAAAGAATATCAGATTACAAAATTGTAGAAGTATTTTTCTTAGTTGATTTATAAGTGCTTTCATTTTTGTAATTGTTTCAAGTTTCTATTTGTAAGCATAATGATTTTAATTGAATACTGTAAGCATAATGATTTTAATTGAATACTATTAAAAATTATAAATCTGAGTAGTTAAAATATTTTTTTTTTTTTATGTTTTTCAGTGGGATGGGCATAAGAATGATAGAGCCAGTCTACCTTAGTCCTTCGTTTGACAATGTGCTCCCTAGTCATTTGTTTTTACAGGTATGTTTGTTACAAAAATAAAAGTCTCTACTATTTGCAGAATAATGAATATCCTGTAAGCACACATTAATACTTTATGTATTCATTGTGTATTATGGCACCTAATTCACTCTTTGGATTTAAAGAAAACAAAGTGTTTAGAATTAAGTCAGTATCTACATGCAGGAGGTTTAATCATACTGCGTCTGAGAGATGATAAGGGACTTCAAAGTGACTTAACAGATACTCACTTAAAAACTTAGAAATTCTTTTTGCACAGATACTTTGCATAGAACTTTTAGTTTTGGAATCTGCCTATGAACTCTGAAATATGAGCCTCTTTCAGGGTACATCCTTCCGTAGATCATCAGGAAAATCTCCAAATACTCGGTTGACTTTAAGTTGAAGAAAAAATCCGTATCTTTTTAGCCCTAATGAAAAAAATCCACCTGACCAAAATAACTATGAAAAATCTTACAGTAGCACAGTTTTCACTACTTCTTACCATAAAATTGCAGAGCTTCCAAATAAAGACAAATTTTTGTGTAGTTTTTATTGTAAAATTTAAGAACTTATTTCAAGCTAGCTTTTCCTTTCAGATCTTTAGTGTTTGTGATACCTATATTCCTTTTCCCCCCCAATAAAACTAATTAAAAGCAATACTCAGACATGACAATTGGCCACCGGTGCTATGTTCAAACACAGGATGATGAAATCATGGAATTTTCTAGTTTTCTTAGATCAGGTAAAATTCTTGATTTTAGTTTGTTGACGTAAAAAGATAAGGTGAGCACCTCAATTAGATTTCTAAGACAATTATTGTGCCAAGAATGGTATTGTTTTTTTTTTTATATAAATATGACTATTTAGAAGCAGGGTTTAAAAGAAAATCAAGCCCTAGAGCCTTCAAAAAAAAAAAGTTATTTTAAACTTTAAAGCAAATATAAATTTCATTTCAAATAAACCCTTGTTCAGAGATACTCTCTGACATTCTAAGTTATCTCCTCATTTGATTTGTGTAACTATCACTCAGACAGTAAGGTAAGTCCTTTATTACAGTGAATTGTCTTAGTCACTATTTCTTTTGTCCGAAGAGTCAGTCCAGCAGATGAGTTATTTTTATGCATATATTCTGTTTGTAATTGATCTTAATGTTTTTAAATCAGCATCAATGCTGTCTTCCGTTGTGGTCAAAGGGTAGTTTATCAAGCAATATGTTGTCTCATGGCCTGCAGTAAAGGAGAGGCCTTTTCTTCCCTGATTCAGCTTATCAGAGTACTTGCTTTCAAGGAACAGAATTGTTAGAGAGAAAGGTTATTTAAGAGACTGGTCATACGAGAATTTAGATGATATTCAACTTGTCCATCAGGATCCCCAGGGCCTTCTCTGCAAAACTGCCTTCCAGCCAGTCAGCCCCAGCCTGTATTGGTGCATGGGGTGCGCCAGGTACAGGAGTTAGCATTTCTGTTTGTTGAGCTTCGTGAGATTTCTGTTTCTCAATTTCTCCAGCCTGTCAAGGTCCCTCTGAATGGCAGCACAACCTTCCAGTTTAT
>NW_009197429.1:51873-94546 GCF_000690835.1 Fulmarus glacialis | reverse complement strand
ACTCTTTCCAGTTTTGTATCCTCTGTAAACTTGTTTAGGGTGCATTCTGTTCTATTATCCAGGTCCCTTAGGCAACATTGGCGCCAGTGTCCAGCCCTGGGGTACACCACTGTTGACTGGCTCCAGCTGGACTTTGTGGCATTGATCACAACCCTTTGAGCCCGGCTTTTTTTACTTGAATTTGCCATGTGTGAGATGAATTATTGTTCATTTTTTTGAACACTGTGGCATGGAACTTGAAACTGTGCTTACCAAAGACAACATGTAGTAAAGACAACTTTAAAAGGTTTTTATGTCTTTGTGTTGAATCGAGTTAGAAGAGAATCTTTCAGAATATTTCCATATTGTGTAAGATGCAATACTGCGCACAATTATTGCATATTATTTCTCTTCAGTGCAACTGTTCTGTTTATACAATTAATAGCGCAGTTCAGCTTCTTGGTACCTTAACTCAGCAAGTTTAAACTCCTGCCTATTGATCTTGCTGTTTGTTACTATACTACACCAGTATGTTCATATAGTAAATGTTCCAATAAACAGGTCAATATAAAATATTTGTAATATACAGAGCTGCTCTGTGTCTGTGGTAGTATCAGCTTATTTTATTTTGACTTTTCGCATTGTAGTCTCCATAGTCATGAACCCTTAAATTTCAGTCATGGATACTCATATATAGCTTTAAATAAAAAGGGAGCCACTGGACACTTCTGACCTATACTGTCTCTTATATATAATCCCAATAGTTCATTTTCTGTTAAGGAACTGACAGCAATATCATAGGTATCTTCACTGCTGAATGAATTTTTGTTTCAACGAGTTTGTCATTCCTTAATACAGGACTTGATACAGGACATAAGATTTGAATTCTCCCGTATTTGTTTTTATGATAGAACTTGCCTTCTGTGGTTGTAAGCCATATTTTAAACCCTCAACCAGGAGAGAGAATTTTGGATATGTGTGCTGCACCTGGAGGAAAAACAACCCATCTTGCAACATTAATGCATGACCAGGTAAGAGAAGTCATTGAGCGTTTTCTGTCTCAGTGAAGAAAGTCTGACCACTGTTCGTTTGCACAGCTCACTTCACTTAGCTGTCAGAATGCACACATAATTTACAACAGCAAACAATTAATATTTGAACGTTCCGCTTACCAATATATTTTGCTATACATCAGAGTTACTGAAATGGGCACAGACTATCTTTATCAAATAGTCACCATCACATTTAAAACCTTATTTGCTGCAAATTGATCTGTTGAAATATGGTTGATTTCACTTTTTAAATGTTATTGATTTATTTGTATTGGAAGGATTTGTAACATGCAAGGCAAAATTATGCAGGAATATGCTGGACTCATGAAACTGAGAATACATGGAAATCAGGGGTTACTGCTGTGTGCCAAAAGGATGCACAACTAATCCAATTAACTTTCTTCTCAGTAAAAATTATCAATTATGCAGTACAGATATGATCTTAGACTGAATTTCTAGTCTGAATTTGTCATTCTAAGGTAGAAGGTCACAAAACCAAAAATATCTCATGAGAAAGTAATAATATGAGAAGAAAAAAGAAAAATATTAAGAGAAAGACAAAGGAAAATAACACACAAGCAAAAAAGAATGTGGATATAGGAATAACAATTTGCATATATTAAATTGCTATATGCAAAATGAAAGACAGAAATGCAGGTTACTCTTTTCTAGCAGAGTGGGGAAAAATGTGTAATGTTTCCTCTAAAAATTTTGTAAGACGTTTTTATTATTTTGGAATAGGGTTATTAGAATATATCAGATTATTTAGAAATTTTGCAGTTAAGTTATGCAGTACTTCAGCAGTTGTCTGTGCATTAGTGGGAAGGTACAGTGGGTAATGATGTGAACGTATTTAGAAAAGCCATATTCAGTTCTGTGACGGTTTGCTTATTGAAGTGATTCTTCCCTCAGTGTGGAAGGTTTGCAAACATGCATTAAACATGCATTAGACAGTCATCAGACATTTATTAGATAGATAGATTTATAACGCTTCCATTAAAGAATTTCAGTGTGATATATAAAGGAAGTCTGTAAAAGCATATATTTCTGTCGTGGATTCATTTACATCTATACTTTTTCCATCTGTGTATGTAAATTTTGTATAACTTTGCATAACTCTTTTTTTCCGTAGTCATTTTAGATATTTTGATTGTGCTTACCTCCAGCTGAAGTGGTAAAGGTTAAGAATACAGATGTTGAAATTTATCTGAATTGGTTTTCCTATTCTGAGTATATAATATTAATTTAAGATATGGAAAAAATATATTAGTAAATTCGCACTGCTTTTTGGTTCTTAAGTTCCATTCACAGATTTTCCATACTAAATTTCCATAGATAATATATTAAATCATTAACATTTCAGAATATTTGAATCAATCTTACATTTTTTGTGATTTAATTGTAAAAATTAGCATATTGTTTTTAGATGAGATAATCGAAATGTAAAATTACTCTGTATTGTTAAGAGCTTTTAAATAGGAATTGGGAATAGTTAAAGCTTGAGAATTTATTATCTGGATCCCAGTCCAGACCACTGTTTTTTCCAGATGTCTTTCAGGAAGTTGTTCTGGCAGTGGCTGGCATGGGCCAGGTGGGGAAGAACAGTTGATTTCCAGCTTGTTCTTTTTTCTGAGAGTCTCTCAGGAGAAGGACTTATCTCTTTATATCCACAGTACAGCACATGTGCGGCAAATCCACTGTTTTAGCAACAGACCTAACTTTCAAGCACAATCAGTTGTTAGCGTGCATGCGGAATAGGTTGAATGGTGATAGGGGAGAAGCAGTGGCACGTGGTCATTGAATGCTCCTGTGAGAGGTGATATGGCTCACGGTAGCTGAAGGCTGGACACCATTGACAGAACGTAAATACTTTTTTACTTCTCAGTCCTAGACCTACATATTGGCTACCATGACATACAGTCAACAGCTTATCTTTACTGAAGTTTTTTTTTTCTTTTTTGTTTTTACACTATCTTAGTCATGTTACCCTTCCGTAAGCCTCTAGAGAGCCATCACCAGGTAGGAAAAAGTTGTCATGTTTTCTCAGCAGGTTCTATTTGCTATAGCAAGTCTAGTAGAGGTTTTTGGTCTTTGGCGTTTTTTTGAAGATAGTATTGCTGTTCTGGATTTTACTGATGCTACTGTTTACTTTCCTTTGTGTTTACAGCTTTCATCTAGCAGATAGTGGTGTGTGTCTGTTTTGATTTATCTTGGGAGAGAAAAAGAGAAATCTTATTCTTACATAAAAGGAATAATGTGTAATTGTGTTTCCCCTCCCCCCACATCTAAATTTATTCTAGTATTTACAGTATTTCCCAAAGTAACTTGAGTGACAACTACTGCAAGTATAACAGAATGTTATGAGTCTGAGCAAGCCAGAGGTGTGGCTGTGGGCCTCGTTTCCTCAGGACTGAGCTGTATATGATCATGTTTCCTACCATCTCCATGCAAATTTAAAACCTGTTGACCTATTTTACCATGTATTTGAGACTTCTACCCTCTTTCAAATGATTACATTTTTACCTAACTTAGTGCCCAGTGAAATAGTTCAAAACAGTTCAAAAAGAAACAAACAAAAAAAACACTTGCAAGAAGTCGGACATTAAAGGGTCCCTTAGGGAGCGATTGTGCCAAGCAGCTAGTGCCAGTCAGAATGCATACAGCTTCAGACTAGTATCTAGCCTACTGTAGGTATCATGGAAAATATGGGCGAACATATACTGGAGTGTGGATTTAAGATTTTTTTTTAGGGAAAACTAAGCTTCATTCATTACACTGCTCATGGCCCGGGGGAGGAAATCAGGAACTGCACATCCATTTAATCCCTATGCTTTTGTTAAAAACTTCGGGTTTTTTTCAGGGTGAAGTAATAGCCATGGACAAGATAGCTAACAAGGTCAAAAAAATTAAGCAGAACGCTGAATTGCTACAGTTGAATTGCATTAAGGCCTTTTGCTATGATGGAACAAAGGCACTTTCAGTTGAGAAGAGAGAGGATGAACAAGGTAAAGTAAACAACTCGGGTAGTAGCAGCTTTTAGAAGAAAATTGTAATCAGTTTTGCACTAATAGTATGAAACCTGCCACAGGCCTACAAGTCCTTGAAATCTTGGCAGATACCTAAGTTGCTTCAGCACTGTGAATGCTCTTTTATTTTCTATTCTTTTGTGATTATCAGCTTCTCCATGAAGCAAATACAAAACTCAAGCTATCTGTCCTTATCACAATCTAATATGCTCAAAGGAAATGCATTCCTTTCCCAGATAATATCAAAGACTGAAGAAGCCTTAAAGCTTCTTTCATGATAACGTTTAACCCCACACTCTGAATTGTTTGACTTAGTCTGAGAAAAAAAATATTTTTGCAGAATTGCTTGGCTTTTCTACCTCAGAATCCTCATCTGTAAAATGGGGTTATTAATACCTAACTCCCAGGAGTGCTGCAAGGTTTAGTTCATTGATGTTTGTTCAGCTGTTCAGGGGAAAGTTCTATAGAAGCACAGTGTATTATTTTAAGTTCATTTCATTTCCTTTTCTGAAGCGCTGTGTTTAAGATACTGGTTCTGTTCCCATGATGGAACAATTTAAACAGTATCTGCTGTCTTGATTATTTTTAGTTTGTTGTGCAAAGTATGCTGTTCTTTCTCACTCTATTTTATCCCAGTCACTGGTTAGCCTAAATAGGAATCAGGTTGCATAATTCACCTTCCTTGTCCCTATGCCTTGCAGTTATTCCTGCTTTGGAGGAATAAAGGTCTATTTTTTAATAGTCTTTCTATGAACATAGAATATTGTAGGTGGTATGTAGCACTTACACAGATGAACAAGACCTAGCTGTAATACTGACAGATCATGAAGGCTTTTCTGTACATCCCTGCAAGTACCATGACATATTTTGAACGTTGTAGTAATGGATCAGAGGTAGATAAATCAGATAGACTCATTTTGTAGTGCTGGAACAAGCTAGGTAGCAGTAGTATGAAGTCACTCACTTGTTTTCAGTTGTGACCTAACTTGAATATTTGAGGAACAGAAGGAGAAAAGGAGGTAAAGCATATATATGGCTCTCTTCCTCATTGGTTACTCACAGATTAACATATGGAGCCACTTTTGTCTCAGTGATGCTGAGCTGAAGAGTCTTTCTAGCACTAAGGCGATAGAAACTTTTGGGGTGTTGAGCCATTGGGCTTCAGATGAAAGGATAGGCTCTGCATGTAGAAGTTACATATTCCCTTATCTATCCAGGTAATATTCAGAAATCGTTCTTGTCCTCACAATCCTTGTTTACTGAATTGTTCTGCTGTGGAGACAGCATGTGTCATGCATTAGAACTTGTAATATTTCATGTTATTATGAAGTGCTTTATTTTCTACAGATTTATATGCATCACAAGAAATAGTTATTACATAGACAGTCCAATTATAATTGTTTAAGGCAGTCTTAATGGTTAACTACAGGCTTCTTTCAGTACAGATTTGCACACTCAGTTCGGTTATGAGCTGACTGTGGTTCATTACAGCCTAATATGTACAAGTCTGTACCCAGCACCTCTGACCAATCATATTTCAACATTTTTGTTTGATTACTTTTACATTTTACTTTCAAATTATTAAATTAAGGTTAAAAAATATTATTGCCTAAAGGGATCATGTATTGTTTGAGCTCACAGAACTAAAACTCTTTGGTTTTCTGGGAGATGAAATCTACCACCAGCAGTGCTGAGACTTGTGTCTAGCTGAGATTACTTTTGCAGACACTATAGAACAGAAGTGGTTTATGTTAAGCAGTAACAGCTTGTCCTTATCTATGGTGAAGTCTTAAGGAAAGAAATAGCCACATTTTACATTAGTCACTGCTTTTTACAGAAGGACCTCCATTCTTGCCAGAGTCATTTGATCGAATTCTTCTTGATGCTCCATGTAGTGGGATGGGACAGAGACCAAACATGGCTTATTCCTTGACTTTAAAGGAGGTGACCTCTTATCAGCCGCTACAGCGCAAGCTTTTCACTGTGGTATGTATTAATCATTGAGTAGATAAGCTAAATTGAACATAAATGCTTTTGCAGCATAAAACTTCATACTGAAAAATGGTGCCTCATTTTCCCTATGTTTTCAGCAGTTAAATAAAATAGCGTTAGGATTCAGTTAACCTCTCAGCTCCACCATATCTGTTGCTAGGTGAAGTCAATTGGTGCATGGGAAAGGTATATGTAAGCCATAGTAAATAAAAACCTTTGTATCTGTTTTTTTATTCCTTCAGTTTCATCAGTTTTACTTTATAATAATCGCAAGGGTTTAAGTCACGGAGCAGGTTAAAGTCTTTTCTCTGCAGCAGCAGAGACTCATGTAAGTTCACTGCATAGAACTCCCATGCAGTGGTGCTGTATGGGATATGAGATGGAGTACAAAGCCAGGAGGCCATATTACAACTTTTCATGCTAGTAGGAGTGTGCTTGTGCTGATGCTGAAAGATAAGTTTTCACAAAACTTGTCTAAATCTGAATTGTATGTATTCAAAGTGAACCACAACTTGAAAAGCGGCATAGATACAGCTTCCATGCCAAATATGTGGAAACAGTTGACATCCAATATCACTGATAAAAATATCGTGTATCCGTGGTTGGCAGCAGGTGATGAAAACAGAACTAATCTGTCTGGGATATGCAGAGCTGTACAAATAACAAATCTTACAAGGTGAATCATCTCAATGGCATTAATAAACTGCGTAAGCTATAATGCTGCTTTGGAAAGAAGAATCCTTCTAATCTATGGGATCCTTTACTGTATTCCCTGAGAAGAATGAGTATGCTAATGCCTATCTTAGAAAGATTTGAGTTTAATTAAGTGCTAAGTTTTCATATTATAGCTTAATGGTTTCTTGGTTAATGTTGCTTAATATGGAAGTTTTTGCATTTAAAAATAAGCTGAACTGTTGTTTATTTTTCCCTGCAGGCAGTGAAATTGCTGAAGCCAGGAGGTGTTTTAGTATATAGTACATGTACGATTACACTCTCTGAAAATGAGGAGCAAGTTGCTTGGGCCCTGAAAACTTTTCCATGCCTTCACCTTCAGCCACAGGTAATAATATTTTCAGGGTACTTCACACAATCCAGTGAGCTTGTTTTGGCACTGTAAAGTTATACACTATATTTACTATCAATAAATCTCTTTTTCACTGCAGACAATTTTAATGCTGTGGATAGAAATAACACAAGGATTTCTGAGGCGCTTTTAAATCTATTTTCATGTTTAATTTAGCTTCATTTAGGGATCGTTAAGTAGTTTCCCACTGTGTTCTGTGATTGTTTTGATTTAAATGACAACAGTCATTTAAAACACAACAGGGACAAAAGATAGTTCAGACAGGTTAAAATTTCTCTTGCAATTGTTCTTTAATGCATATATTTTATTGTCTTTTTTTGCACATTCACAGGAGAGGTGAAAGTTTTTTATTAATGCCACTGAAGTAGCGAAGACTTGCATAAAGGATGGGAGATAAATGGAAAGAACCTTGTGTTTTGAGGAAGAAGGATTTTATATGTATGGGAGCTATTTTTGCATTATGTAAACGAATGAGGGAACAAATTTATTTCAGGCTCAGTGTCCCAAGAATGTACCTTGTCTTTTTTGGAGTCAGTGTCTACCATTAAGATGTCTGGGAGGAGGTAATATATAGGGAGATACTAGAATTTTTTATCTATACCTCATACATTCCCAAAATATCTATTACCTTTATTAGTACCTTGAGAGAGTTTATCATCAGACCATATGTGTCTCTCTTCCCCTTTGTTGATGTGATGCGTTGGGTGGGTTTGTTGTTTATCATCATGGCTTTGAGGAAAAGTCTAACTCTGATAACTGTTTAGCTTGCTTATACATTCTGTGATGACTTGTACTGTCTTAGGAAGTTTAGATGCATCTTTAACTGAAATTAAAAAAATATATACAATAGGTGTACAATGAAAAATTATATGAAGGCTGGTAAAGATTTAACACAACAAGCTTTTCTTAAAAGATTTGTATGTCAGGGTTCTTCTGCCTGCTTTCTCATCATCCATTTACTAGGAATTTTTCAGTGCTAGCTATTTCAACTGAGATTATACATTTTACCTAACAGCATAAAAATTGTCCTCGATAGAATGACAAAGCAAAACACAAGCCCTATTAACTCAAATGCAAGATTAATTCTGGTTTAATAGGCTTTCTCTCACCAGTAATATCAGTTTGAATAAAGCACTAGTTTTCACACACAAATGCCATATCTGTAAAAATTAAGCTTTTGTGTATAGTATATTTTAAATGAGATGACACTGAATTGTTTACCCACAGATAGTTTATAGTACCTTATAACCGGTTCCCTAGCAGTGTAAACTAAGGTGAGCTTTTCCAATGAACAGGAAACTGGAGTCTAGGGTCGACTTACCTCATGTTCCTTCATGTATTTCCCATATCCTTTAGTCTCTCAGTGGACACCTCCTTATATACCCAGTCCACTGTCTCCCACTTTCTGAGTTTGGAATCCTGGAATCATGTTGGGTAAGGAAAAAACAGGAGATGGAGCCATAGGCGTTGATCTCGTAGGTGGAGGTTACTGCATGGCAGCTGATCCTTTGTTTGTGCAGACTTACTTCCTCTTAGGGGTTTACACAGGAGATGATACTGTGTATCAGCTTAAATGCAGTAACTTAACTGGAAGGAAAAAGGAAAAGGTAGAGGAAAAAAATTGGTCTGTCTTAGAGCAAGTCACTTGACTCTGTGTAATACTGTTTTCCCTAGACTTTTACCTTTCCATCCTTCTATTACATTACTTCAAGTCACTACCCCGTCTCCCTTTGTATGTTATTTTTTCCCAATTTGCAATGGACACCTCTTTTTGTCTCTTACCTGGAAAGCACTGAAATCCTACTGAGGGAAAGGAGCAGAAGAATCAGGCTGCAACCTCTTGGCTGCCCAGCTTTACAGCACACAATACGTGGTTAAGCAACTAACTTGCATCATATGCTGACTGGGTGAGCTCGTGTGTTAGCAAAGTGATGGCTCAAAAAATACTCTGCTGTAGGCTGCATTATAGACTACACTAGACTAGATTTACAAAGGAGATCTATTTTTGATATTGTAATGCCAGCTTTTGCGTATTTTGTTCTATCTCCTTACTGAATGCATTGAAAGAACAATCCAGCTAAGAATTAGATTTTTTCCAGGAATCAGTGTATTAAATAAAAAGCAGTCAAGGCTGCTCACAAGAAACGCTGAGAAAAAGCTCTTCTCTCCAGGATTTTGAAGCCAAGTGTCATGTCCCGAATTCAGACACCTAAGCTGTTCCTTCCTTTCTTTCTCTGCCTCATATCGATACACATGTAACAGTACATTTACCTGTTAGTCTAATTATGTGACATTATAGAAAATCTGAAGCTCAGATTTTTTCTGCTGCATCATCTTCCAAAATGATGCTTCTTCAGGCAGTAAAGTATTCTGGATTGGGGCTTTCAGTCTGTCCAATTGAAGTTTTTAATATGAAGAATCCAGGTATTTTTACTCCTGTTACTGAGTGTATTAGTAACTGGCTAAGGAATTACTATTTTTGACTTAACTCATAGCTATTAGTCAGTACACAGAAGCGCTGCATCGTTGAAAAGTGGCAACCTAAAACCTTTAGACCTTCTCGTTGTCGGGTGCTAACAGCTTTCTTGTGATGTTTCAGTCCTTTGAGTAATGAATTGATATAGACCTGTGTACCTGTCCTCAATAAGTGCTCTAAACTACTGGGCTGAAGTGGATTAGGTGCACCACCACCTCCTCAAAGTACTTTAGACCTTGTATATATGGTCGTATACATATTGGCCAGATGAAGGCAAGAAAAGAAGGGCCGCATTACTAAATCTTGCCGTGGTGTGAATGATATAAACCTAGATTGTCCACGTTAACAGTTAGGCAGCTCTGCATATATTCAGCAGAATATGCTTAGGGCACTTAAGAACTTTACTAATGCAGTAATTTGCTTTTCTTCGTTATTAAAAAGGAACCTCACATTGGAGGAGAAGGCATGAGGGGAGCTGGACTGTCGCTTGACCAGTTGAAGCTGCTGCAGAGATTTGATCCATCTGCTGTGACGTTGCAAGGAATCAATATTAATTCTTTGCAAGATTCCAGGGAGGATGATCTGATTTCACTGGCAAATAAGGACTGTATAGGATTTTTTATTGCAAAATTTATTAAATCGAACTGTAAATAAGCACTTAGGAATGCAACCTGAAAAAATACCTCTGTGAGTCTAAGAACAGTTCAGATGTGAAGTGTGTTTCTTACTGCTGCGATGTTGCCAAGCCAACGGGCTGACGGCAGGGTTGCTATGGCAGCAAGAAAATCTGCCAGCTGTTCTGCTGGGAAAGAGCCACAGGTTGCAGAAAGAAAGTCATGGGTGGGGGAAGGGTAGTATCATTTTTAAGTCTCCATTTGCTTTTGCATTTACAGCAGGTCAGTGCATGAATGACAAGTATGTTCACTCATACTGCTGTCTCTTTAATCTTTCCCCAGGTGAGTCGCTTACCTAGTGCAGCAAGCGTAGGAACAGGGTTTCTCTGGGAGGGGAAGTAAGCTACTTTATGAAATGGAAACATAAATAAAATAGATGGGAACTATTATTGTGAATTTTGGAAACGGTAGTTTCTATGGGGGTTTACCAATAGTTAATGTTTCATTCAATAGTGCTTCATGAAACACTGTAACATTTTACAAAGAACTGTTTTATAAATTGATACTTAGAACCTCATTTCTCTTTTATTTTAATACAAGCAAGATTCTCTGTACACATAGTATATACACAAAATACGATTAGGCTTTGTAGCATGTCTTTTATAGCAGCATGAATATATCAAACCATCTCACTCTGGGAATGTAAATAAATATTGTTTCAACATCAAACTTCCCATGCATAAACTGTATTGGTTCTGAAATAGCCTATTGGACTGGCTGACAAGTGACAATTTTAAAATCAAACATTTGCAACAGAAGGGGCTACAGTTGTGATTAATATATCAAAAGACAGAAAACAATGCATAATACCATCTGAAATGTTGCAAATCACCTTTCAAACAACTAAGAATATTAACTCTTTATTGGTTAGAAAGCATCACCAGCTAAAATCATACAAAATTGAAACTGGGGAAGTATGCTAATGAGAACTGCCTTAATACACTGCTCAAAGTTTTAATAAGCTAAATTTCTTAAAGGTGTTAGATGTATTTGAAAATTCTGCTTCAGTTCCAGAGATGTTCTCTGTTTGAGCAGTATTCTCTTTTCTCAGTACTGTTGCAACTGACAATAGCACTAAAATTAGAGGGAAAAGGTAAGTACAATTCAAAAACATAAACTGACATCTATGTGTGTTTGGTTTTCTCCTCTCACTCAACTTCCAGTTTTTAAAAGCATTATCTGAAAAATGTCTGACTTTTCACACATAACTATTTGTTTGGATTAAAAAGAGCGATACTTCTTTTATAATTTGTCTTTATACTGTCAGAAGTGCTTTTGCTTTTGCTTGCAATCAAAACAATTTATACAATTCTGTTTCTTAGTAGTCTGGTTGTTTACTTATGTTTGCTATAAATGTTTTGATACTGTATGTTTTGTACTGTTCTTAAATAAAACAAATGTCCCTTCTGTTCTGCCAAGGTTGACTAGTACATCCTGTGTAAGGCCTATCCTAGCAGAACAGGAGGATGCAATTCTTGTCTACTACTTGTCTACTTTTGTTGGTCACTCCTTGCCATTAACCACAACATGTCTAAAGAAGATTTAAAGTAATTTCGTTTCATCAGTAGTAGGTGAGATATCCTATTTAGAGTCATGAAAGCTCATACTACAAATTACAGTCTTTTTAGTCTAAATATGGCTAAAATAATTATTTGGTAACAAAAGGGATTAGTCTTTTACTGTAAGTACATGTTGAAATCTTTAACTCGGTGCTAGTAAAAAAGCATTTTCTTTTTGCAGAATATATAAATTCTGTAAACATTAATCAGCACACATAGACTATATACTGAAATTTGCGTATGCATATAAAGTAAGGAACTTTGCCTCCAGTTTCAGTAGCAGGATTTATGCAATGCTGAATTTGAAAGAATTAAGATTGCTGAATTTTTAGTGGAAGATTTGTTGAGACTTTCCCAGATTTCTTTAGTTTTGAATGATAAACAGGCTTTTCAAGAAGGTGATCTCACCCGATTTTGTATGAGAAGTTTCGGGGGGGGCGGGGAAGAAAAAGTAAAAGTAACTGACTTGTATTTGATTCCAGTGTAATTGCAGACCAGACTTCACCTGAAAAAAATTACTGATATCTGAACTTTAACTACTAGAGTTCTTTCTGCAAAAGTCAACTGCTAGACTTAAAAGAACACTTAGCATCTTAAAGGTATAAGCCTCAGTTGTTTCCCCTAGGCCCCTCTCTCTGTTGGTAATTGGGGAGCGGCAGGGGGAGAGACTTCTCCATCAAGCAGTTCAGAACAGAAATTCAATTAAGATACTCCGAATCAGCCCTCAAAGGAGACAGTGTCCTCCCTTTGACTACAGGCTTGGCTAAGATGACTAAAGTTGGATGGATGCCCTTCTTTTTTTCTTTTCTTGTCCATTCTTACTGTGACTTTACTTAGAAGTACAGGAATACTTTCTCGTTGTCACAATTTCGATGTATGATGTATATATATTTTTAATACATAATAGGATTATTTTCCTGATAAGAATGCTTTACAAGCTGAATCATTATGCTTCAGTGTTTGGTACTGAAGCGTAATTGAATATATATATATACACACACAATATGAGATATTTATATATTAAATTAAAAAAAGTTATTGTCATTGTAATTAAAGATGAACCCTACAAAATAGATAGATTAAGCATGCAATCAGATCCTGTCTTTAAGAAAGTCTGAAAAGTAGTTTTCTCTATTTGCAGAAATAGTGATTAGTAATAGTGCCAAATCTAAATATTTATCTTGGTCAATATAAAGGTATTAAAATAGGCAGCCTAGTATAATATGAAATTATTAGACAGTTTTTTCCTGTTTCAGTGTCATGGAGTCCACTGATTTTTAGATCATAGGATTTCATATGCTTTTTAAGGAAGAGGGAATATTTTAATAAGAAATAGGCTGGTGATGGTGATCAACAAGAAATTACTTCGGAGTGGGTTGTTTAAAATATAAGGAACCTTCTTTTTATGTTTAATTGTTCATGACTAAAAAATTTATGAGCAAATCCAATTTTGTACTGCTAGAATTCATTGCAGAGTAGGTAAGCATGCTAGATAAAAGTAGTAAGAATAAAGTAAGAAAAGAGAACACACATGAGTTAGAAGAACCAGCTTAATCTCTATTATATCTGATATAAATCTTTTTTGGGGCTGCGTAGGAGCACATCTCTAGGGTTGTAAGTTATAAAAAGAAACTGTCTATAAAGCTACTGTAAGCTCATATGTAACAGTTTGTTATATAAAAGTGGAGAAATAAGTTATAGACAAATTGCCAAGCAATAAATTCAATTGAATAACATTTGATTAAAAACATTCACAACAAAAATGGCATCCACATATTTTACAGATGATAGAAGAACTAAAATTTTGGTGAAAGATCTGCAATAAAGTAATAAATATAACTAAATGTACACCAGAAACATTATATTACACTCTGAAAAATAATTTCTCTGTTCTTCCTCTAGACTATGTAATAAAGTTTTTTGCAATGATGTGCTTTATTTTCATGGATGGAATAGAATTAAAGTCAAAAGCATTTGGGAAATAGCTTTCAGCCTGATGTGTTAAAGCAGAGGTCAAATGTAACCACGAACCAAAATAAATCTTGAAGAGGCTTTAGTAACTAACACAGGGGGTGGTTTACACTAACCTTTTTACTTTGGACAGACACTGATTAAAAGCAACCAGACCACTCACTGCATTCCAGCTAAGGGAATGATAACAGGCCACATTAAAACCTCTGCAGGTGTCACAGAATGTGAATATGACTTTACAAACCAACGGAGCTTAAAAATTGTAATTACTAACAAATTCATAAAAGACAGTAAGTATTAAGAGGCACGGTATTAGACCTGGGCAGGAACTCCATGTATAGGATGAGTAACCAGACATGCAGGGAGAAATGAAAAAAGGTCTCTAATTTTATTCAGGGTTTGATGAGTGGAATTTCATTTCCTTATCCTCCATTTATAATAGGTTAAGAGTTTAGAGTTTTCTATGAAAACAGGTACTCCACTCAAACTCATTATAGCTTTAAAACCAGTCTTCATTAATTACGGCCAAATCCTACAGAGAAACTATCAATTTAATTTTACATCTTGAGAAGCAAAAATTGTGGAACTCTTCTCAAATTCTGAACTCGTGATGCCAGACACAGAATATGAATTCATGAGTATTCTAGAAGAAAAAAAATTCTTCTAGGCAGTAATTTATGGATTGATTTTAAAATACTTTCGGCTCTTTAACTCCTATTGATGCTGCCTTGGTGCACAAACCTGTTTCTTATTCATCCCCACTGTCCTGTCCCTTAACTCTCACTTCCTTCCAGTCCCTCCTCGAGAATTCTTTCTTCCATGATGTCTGTGTGACACTAAACGACTGATAAAGGACTGACTCAGGCTGCTGAACAGCACTCGTGCATTCATTTGAAAAGACATACAAAGATAAGGTTAACAACTAACATATATACACATAAATGTTAAAAAGCATCCCAATTCCTTCCATACACTGAAATTATTTAGAAAAATATAGAGCGAGAGCTGACAAAACCTGTGTATCTCTTAACTATCTCATCTTCCTCCCTTTCCTTTTGTCTGACTGGTTTTATTATCTTTGTAGCTCATTTGAATAGGAATTTTACAGGTTGTTTTGTACCACACATACATAAGACGACTCTGGAGCTCACTGGGACCTCTACCATTCCTCATATTCAAAGCTCGTGAAACCAGATACAGAAAGATGAACTCACTAGTATTCTAATGCAAACAGTAATATTAAACTTTCTATTGGCAAAACTTTGCAAAGACATTTCATCACAATAACCTTTGATATGTCCTCCAGTTGGAGTATTTTTAAAGCTTCTTATTGAAATAATTCTGTTAAAGTGCTTTTCAAAGTAGTGCTCAGCAGGCAGATGGTATTGTGCAGTATGTGTAGTACAAGCTCACATTACAAATGATTTTTCACTTAACTGAAGGAAAGTATCTTAGCAAGGCTAGTAAAAACCTACTGAGTGAGTCCGACTAAGAAATGCATGTGTTAGTATGTTGTCTGTACATAATTAGCAGCACTATACAAAACATGATCTCTCATTAGTTGGATTGGGACATGCCTTTTTCTGTGATAAGATATTTATATTCCATAAATCAATATATAGGCCATACTTAAATACTAGGGCTTGGACTATGCTCTTTATTTTCTCATTTATTTGTCTATACATGGCTACCTACTCCATGGTTTTCTTATACTACTCAGTGCTTTGAAATTCTGCCAAACATTCCTTAAAAAAACTTTAAGAAAGGTGGAAAATAAACACTCTCTGGAGCAAATGTAAAAAAAAAAAAAAGAACAAAAAGAATTCAAGGTATTGAAGTGGAATCCATAGATCACTTCTTGGAGGACATAGCTGTCATGTAACAGTTGTAGGGAGCAACAGCATTTACTGAAGCTGGTAAAATAGCTAAAGCGAGGCCATATAGAGCAAGACAATATAATGTCCCTTCCCATTTACATGTAATCTGGTATGATTCAAACAACAAAGTCTTTCAATATCGTTTTCAACAGATACCCTGAAAATCCTCTCGTATCAAAAGCCACTGTTTATATACTCTTATATATCCATTTAATAATATAACATCTACTTACCTATGCTTCCTTTGTCTACAAAGTCATTTAGTGATGTTTAGAAAAATGCTGAGAATTTTATTTCTAGAAAAATAACCTTTTCCTGTGTTCCCCACAGCTCATGCTTTAAGCCAAATACTACCCTTGAATAACCACAACAGTCAGCAGCACTAGGAGGAATGGCCAGATATCTGACAGCAGAATTTCATACTCTTACGTTGTAAAAAATGCATATAAAGCATCAGGGAGAGGGGCGGAAGAGGGAGAGGGAGGACAGAATATGTTTAAGGGAGTTAAACTGAATTGCTTGGATGCTGGAGCAGGAGATTGGAGAAAACATGCACCTGCCATATATCTTATTCATTTCACTAAAATGATATTCAAAATCAGGCAATGCTGATATTCCCAGAATTAAAATAATAAATAAAAAGAACTTCCAGCTAAATTAATTATTACCCCACTACAGTCTTTATATAATGTGCTATTTACAGTGAAATACAAAAAGTATTTCATTCATACAATTACTACAAAGACTATGTGTGATGCAGAACAGCTTTTACACTAGGCAAGGTATGGAACCTGTAGTCAAAAATAATAGTGAATTTCCCCCCACTTACCAGTGCAACAGGTGTTCAATGCAAAACAAACTGTGTTCACTCCCTTTGATTTCAGTGCATTTTCTCTAGCAAGCTCGTAACAAGAGTATTTTGTCACAGTCATTTTTCTAAGCTCTCACCAGCAGCACAACAGTTTAGGTGAAGGAAAAGCAGTGAGCTGGCTGCAAAGTGGGAATGCAGAGGAATTGGCAAGTGTAGAAAAAGTGGAGAAGCTACAAAAATTTATTTTCCAACAAAATAACTCTCCACAAGCTGTGTAAACTTTTCTTACTAAAACAAATACTCTAAAACACAAAGATTTTACATTTCCAGTGAAACACTCACAGTAACATTTGCCTGTTTTTACTCTCCTGAAGTCTCAACAGAGCGCCAGCAGATTTATGCTTTCTCAATTACCTGGGTCAGTAAACTCCCTCGTATTCCCTGACTGCAATTTGGATTTTTAAATTAATAGACAGAGTGAAGAGACAGACTTGTTTGGCTTTTGAGTAACCTTTGTTTTCTTCAGTAGATTCTCCCACTTTGCTGCCTAACGTGCACCTGCACAGGTACGCCCATCCACCACCCACCCACTCACATACACACCTCTCTCTAATGTGTGCTCTATTATTCTGACAATAGAACAAAAATTAAGCTGTGTCCATTGCAACTTTGTGACCTGTACAGAGAAGAATAATTTATAGTGGTAAGTTCGTTATCTTTACCATAAATTTAAAATGCAAAATTGGGTTTGCAAGGACAGCATAAGGTAAAAGAGTTAGACCCTTTATCTCAAGCACTCATTCGTATTTACAGTAAGTATAAGCTTTCTGCTACAGAAGAAAAAGTATTTAGATTGAACACTGTTACAGATTTCCTAAATGAGGCTAGTTCCAGTTGCCAGTAATTCAAAAGCAAATCTGCTGACTTGGCATTAGGACTCTAAAACAGTGTGATCAAACTCATATAGTAAGAAGGTGTCTGCAGAAATAACATTTATAAACTGTATATACAGTACACAGTACCAGTACATAGAAAATAGATTTGGACTTTATGATCCCCTGTGTGTAAGGCAAGACTGAATTCTGTCTTCAAATGGAGTCCACCAGAGGTACAAGCAACAGAGAGTGGCTCTTAAATCAATATGCAAATCAAGTGCATACAAATCAAAAATCAGAGCAGACAAAAAGTTTTAGATTTTTTATGTGCTGATTCTGGCTTGCTGAATACACGGGAAGTTATTAAACATCAAATGTACCTTTTTTTAAAAAACACTAACAACACCTTGATGGCAACAGATATTGTTCAAGTGGCAGCTACGAAAAATGCTTGAAAAATGGCATAGTACAACATCAGGAACTCTGCAGTTGTACTTCGCTAATTCATATAGCACTAACCAAAAAAATAAGTATATGAATATTCTATTTCATGCTATTGCTATGCAAGCAACAGCAATACAAATCAGCATACAGAAGGATACCATATGTTCTGCAATGAAGAACCCAAAGATATTTTCAAAGGGCATTGTTACAAGACTTCAAAGAAACACAAGACTGCCGGAGGCAAAAGTTACTGACGGATGTAAACATCCCTGTTCCATTCTGCGTCATTACGTTTTTTCGATATCACTTCCCCATCCTTGTCACAATATTGGTCCCTTGATTTATGACGACTACGCTGTTTGTTGCATTCATTGTGGTCCTGCTCGCGGTCCCTCTCCTTTGAGCGATGCCTTGATTCTCTATGTCTGTGATCACTGCTCCCATGGGACTCGTCTCTATGATTGTGATCCCTGTGAGAATCATAGTGGTCACTGTGCTCATGTGAGTAGTCCTCCTTTGGCTCTACGTAAGCCGAATCTCTGCTGTCTTGTGTTTCTGAGTCAAAAGTTTCTTGCCTAGAAAGGCCTCTAACACCACTGCGATGGTTGTGGTGTTGGCTTGAGGAAGAGCGATGCTGGGATTTCTTGATGGGTTCAACCCGTGCTTCCTCTTCAATTTGTGAACCGCTGCGTTCAGGGACTGAATGGTCATTCCTCTGGTCTCCTTGAGATCCCTGCTATCACAAGCAGCAGTAAGTTCACGTACATGAAGTACACATTTAAAAACTTTCCCCAATATCAAATTAAACTAGAAAGTATCACGAAACCAATAAAATTTAAGTACACAGCAACCCACTTTGAATCTAAACTAGAAAAAAACATTATAATTCAACTTTTACTGAAAGTTCAGTATTATAATACAAACAATTCCTTTCGTCAGAATGGAGGGTGGCACTTGGGTTATTCTGTGACACTTTCTCGTCTCCTGTGATGTTTCTGGCTATTCCAGTTAGCAATAATTGCCTACCACACTCCGGACAAAAAGAGAGCATGCAGAAGCAGGACAAACTGCAAAAAAATTAAAGAGGACATACCATGCCAGGAGAGGGCAGGTATCATTTGAGAGTTTACAGATGCCTGCTTGGAAACAGCCACTAAGGGAAAATGATTTTAGAGGGCTGAGGAGGTGGATTCCAGCAGAGAACCAAAGTACAAAACCCTGGCTCTTTTAGAGCAGCTTTTTTGTTAAAAGAAAAAAATGCAATTGAATCATCTGGAATGAATGAAGTTTGTATTATGATACTAATAGTATCTCTGACCTGTTTTTCTCAGCAATAATTCCATTTCTTCATGGTAATGAAAAATTAAACTTTGACCTCATAATTTTAAGAGCTCAAGAATACAGACCGTTGCCAAGAAAAGCAGGAGGAGAGCGATATTATCACCTATAGAATTTCCTAACACACCACTACTATTAAAAGACTGAAGTAAAAATTACCAGGTAATAACAAACCTACTCTTCACCAGCATAATGCTTTGAAATCACTGCAAAACGAACAAGTGGCATTATTTAACTCATTTGGGGGTTTCATTACATTAACTGCTTTTATTCTCAAACCACAGCCAAAGACTTTTCAAGCTTAATTGTAAAATTTTAAGAAATAGTTTACGGTGAAACTGAATTATCCAATTATCCTTCTCACACAAGGTGAAGAACGTCAAGAAAAAATCATCTCTACTGGCACAAAATTAAAGTAGGTTTTAACAGAGTTATACAGGCATTTGTTTGTGAGACTGTTCTGAATTTACCAAAGTTAGTCTAAAGTTTGCCCTCCTATGTTCAGAGTTGTCTAAAAATAAGGATTGCCTCCAGGGCAGCTCACGGATGTATCTTCTTTCCGTCTTTCTATTTTGTGGAAAAGAGCTAAGGGAAGGAGGAAATCTTGTCCTTCAGCCACAGATCCTGGCAGGTGGGTTTCCTAGCAACCCAAAAACCAAAATGACAGGAAATTGGACAGGAACAAATCTGTATTTTATCAGAAATTCATAAAAAGCAACATATTTCAAATCAGCAATTTGAGGAATTTGACAAATCTCCATTTTCTAAGACAACATTTTTTTCTCTAAACTTCCCAGCGACTATCTGGGTTGCTCCATGTGTTCCTAATTTGAAACAAATGGTATAGACGAGAACAAGGTTACAGAAACAGCGGTCGAGTTTCTTTTTTGTTCTTGTTTTTATGATTCTCGAGATGATTCTGATTTGCCAGAAAAGGAATGGAGTAATTGTAAACATGAATAGATGTGTTCAAGGTGAACAGAAATGACTCAACAGAGGTGAATTATAAATGAAATCAAGTGAAAAGCTAAAGAGTCTAAAGCAATGCCTGCTTTGGATGTGTAAACACATTTTTATTAGTTCACAACCATGACTGTTTTTAAGGCACATAAACTGGGTACACACGTGAAACCCTTTAATTCTCATATGGTCAAACGCCAAATATGTACGTACCTATATATATAAACGTGACTAATAAAATCTGTCATTGCTATGGTTTGAGAAAAAATGCAAAATTTGAACCTGCTTTGAACAGAATGCTACTTTCACAAACTCAGATGCATCTCCTCTGCTATGATGAGTACGTGTGGAGGAGCACAATGAATAAATTTAGAACCAATACCTGCAATTTCAGAATAGTGTTAGGGCTATTGGGATTTATGGGCAAATTCATTGACAGTAACTTTCCCTAAATATTACAGAGGCACTGAGCAGGTAATGTTTGAACCTGGATTAGGGTCTGGCTTTGTGGTTCATAACCAAATTAGGGCTCTGATTTGGATTAGATTCCACAGTGCAGGAATTTTATGGCCCAATCTCATAAGGTTTTTTGCCTAAAATGGAAAAAGTTTGAGATAAGCCCATTTCATTATTCAGGGTGTAATTTAAAAGAAGTAAGGGTTCTTAGAAAGAAGTTTAAGCAGTGTTGAAAGAGGAGAGAGAAGTCTGAGTCCACCGAGTCAATTTGGCTTGCTGCCTATTTCCATCCTGTGGTCCCTAATCACCTGCAACCATATGTGTGTGAGGTTGCTCCAGTCTTCTTTTTGGAATTAGCCAACTATGTCCCTACAAGAGGAAACCTGAGAACAGTTGTCAGGACAGTTTGCTCCAAAGCTCTCCATCAGATAGACAGGAGGTGTATGGTCTTCACCGACTTCATTTCAAACAGTCTCAGGAGGCCTCACACCTTCAAGCACTTCGTGCCATGCAATGCACACAGTCAGCATCATGCTATAAAAATACTGCTCTGGCAGCTGGCAACACAAATCTCTCATTATAACGTACACCCGGGACTGAAAAACCACAGAAAACAATTATGTCTCATGGCAAAGGGATGCTGCATTGGACCCAGGGGAGAATGACTCAAATGCTTTGCAGTGCTGATGTGGCCCCTCCAGGCCAAATGGCTGGTGGCATGGTTTTTCTCTGCACAGCAGTCCACAAAAATGGCACAGACATAGACTTTAAATTCTCCAAATAGAGGTCTTATCACTATTGAGAGAATGGGTTCAGCCACCGTGATTAGAAAATGAACCCACTCTATTCCAAGACTGTGACAGGCTCAGGTTTGAGATGTCAGCTGAAAATGTATCATAGGAAAATGAAACAAAAGGAATGTAAAAATTCTGTGTTCCATAAGGGACCCCCGTTGCTTTGCACTTTTGGATTAGTAGACCTACAAACTGTGAAACTTCAAACACATTCTCATTTTTAGTCCTTAAAATAAAAATCTGTTAATTTGTAAGGACATAGCACAACATTCAGAAAAGTGTTATTAAAACTCTGTGTAGTACCTCCAGAGAACGTGGTTAATAAAATGAGTAAGTAAGTGAACTATAAATCCACACCCAAAAGGCATAAAAAAAACTTGAGCAAAATAATAGACACGTCTACAAAGCAAAGAAAGTTTATCTAGCAAGTCTGCACACAACAATACTGAATTTCATACTCAGAAATTCTTCCAGCTCACAGTTTTTTCAGGGTGTTTCAGCTCTGAGGACAGAAAAAAAGGCAGAAATGAGCTATAGCTTACAGTCTCTTTTCCTGCAACTGCTTTTGAAAGCAAGAGAAGGAGATACCCTGCAAGGTGGCTGAATTTTTCTTCTTAAAGAACAAACTTGTCAAGTCTGTGGTCTTCTAATGGGAAATAAATTCTTTGACACAAAAAATTGTTTTGCAAGATGATAAAAACAAAAAGCTAATTTTCGGCATTTTAATTTGGGTGCAGATATATTTTTTTCTTTGATTTTCTAAAAGGAGGCATTTTTCTTACCAAACTTATGAATTTTAACTGACACAGGTATGTAACTTATGGGCATATATGGAACTTAGGTGGAAATTTAGATGTAGTAAGCCATTATTTGAGCTGGGACAGATGTACTTTAACCCCCACTGTGATCTTCTCGCCCTCAAAGTGTCACTCACTATTTATAATGAAGTAGCATCTTTAAAGACCTCATTTCGTGCCATGCAACACATATGCAAAGGAGAGGATCTCCTTATGCTGAAAACCTTAATACAATTATACAAAGCAAAAGCTGAAGAAGAGAGAGGGCAAAATATGCCCAAAGTCACCAGGCAGGTCAGTGCGGAGGTGGGAATAAAGCCTGTTTTTCCCAGCTCACTGGACAGTACCCTCGCTGTTCAGAACATACTGCCTCTCAAGGTCTTTCTGCACAATGTGAAGTGGGGCTCGGGTTTTATGTAAGAATTTGGCTTGAAGAAAGTATGTACTTTTCACAGCAATGGCCAATGAATAAAAAAACAAAGGAAACACTGGAAGGGCCACTTTGACCTTGAGACTTCACTAATACAGTCAGTCATTTTCAACGTCTACGACTCTATAGCCTGTGGGTAGATAGGAACAGATTCCCTCCAAGATTTGTGGATCTGCACTGTACATAACGCAATTTGCTATGCAGAGCCTCTGGGGCTGGGATTTGCCTATTAGCGACAGTCTGCCCATCAGTCAGAGAGTTACCAGAGGCTGTAACGTGCATAGTATTAGCCCAGTTTTATTCCTCTGATTGGATTACATATGGCCAGCTATAAAAATGCTTGTGGCTGGTACACATATTACTGGCACAGTGGTGTCCTGGGCACAATGAAATCTTAAGTATTCCACTTCACATCACCATATGTTTTCAGTCAGGCTGGCTTAGTCCTTGGAATCAAAACCAGCCCCCTAGTCAATATGCAAACACATGCTACTGTGAATACAATAGCAATAACAATAATGTGCTTGTATTTGCCTTTTATACTGAAAATGGGTGAATGTCTACTGAAAAAGCTCTTACTCTATCAACAACAGTAAGACATATTCAGCATATTCTAGTATCAGACTACCACTGTGCTTTGGAAGAGGAAGAAAGAAGAAAAAACCAGAAGAGATGGCATAAAAACTGTACCTGTAAATTAATATTTGAACCTGGGCTAATAGGAAGAGTGGCTGTTGCAAGTGTGCGAGTGAGAAGCTGGTTAGGAGGATTGCTGCTAGGTGGATGTGTGGCCTTCCAGTAGGCTTCCAGGTAGTCAGCAAGGTGCTCACAAGCATCTTCAAGCTGGTTCTCATCAAGAATTACATCGAACATCTCCTGATAAAGGAAGGGTTTTAGTGAGAATAACCACCAGCTAAAGGGAGATCAGCTAGAGAAACAGATGACCTCACTTCCCATTCATGAAAAATGAACCACATTTCTAATACTTGCATTAAGATACTTCACCCTTTTTGGTTGTTTGTTTTTTTTTTTAATGCAATTGATACAAAAGACAGCAATCATAACTAGCACTAATGTTACACTTGCTAAAGCAAGCCCTCATGACTTCCACTTAGTAATGCATAGTCAATGAAGATAGGAAGAGGCAGCTTGAACAAATCTTAAAACTCAAATATCCACAAAGAAAGGTTAAATATTGAAGATTTTAGATATTGGAACAAAATGGAATAGCAAGAAAAGAGATTCACTCCCCATATCTAGAATAACTAAGAGAAAACTAAGACAAACTAAGACCAATAACTAAGAACAGTAAGAAACACAAATAATACAGATCATCCAGTTTCCAAGTGTCACACAAATATTAGGTAAGAGATTAGTCACACAGTCTAATTTTAGGCATCTAAAGTTAGGAGGTGAGTTTCCTCTGTTCCCTCCCTGGTCAGGGAGACAGAAGTCCCCCTGAAGGCAGCTTTGAGAGCCTACGCAGGTCTCTAGCATTCTTCACTGACTTCCTGGGGACCTGAGGAGACTAATCTCTTAACTGAGACGCTTGAACTTAAATGATGAAAACATCCCCCTCACTCAGCTCTGTAACTATAGCAAATTCCCACATCTGCAACTGAACCGAATCTTCATCTTCTGGTCTCTTACCCATACTCTTCACAGTTGAGTATGCAGTTAATAATGCTTGCCATGTTTAAAACACAGCTGGGGTCTCATCATTTCCACTTTATAGGTGGAAGTTGAAAGAATTTGCTTCAGTGCACATCAATAGAAGAACTGCAGAGCTCTCAGCTACGCAGTACCCCGCAGCTCTCTGCCAAAACTGTGACCAGAACACCAGCAGTGATGGGCTGTGGTGACATACGCCCAAGGGGAGCTACCCAAACCACCGGCCTTATCCTAAACTGCCAGAGATAAAGCACAGTCACTAAGAGGGTTCATTTTTAGACCAATAACCCCAAGAGAATTATCAAGTAAAACAAATGCTCAGCTTGTTCGAGCGGTGAATGTATTCAGCACACATCCTAATAACTGCCTGTGACTAGAACTGTTTCTCCCTGCACCCTTGTGCAGAGCCCAGAGACCTCAGGAGGCGTTCTGCAAAAAAGCAATAGTGAAATATGGCCAGAAGAGGGCAAACATTCCCAGAAATTACGTAATTAACCTCGGGCCTGAAAAGAAAGGCACCTTTCAAAGACGAGACATAAATTAACAGTAACTCACAGGAGGACACTGTGCCAGTTTATCAGCTGCCACCATCTGAACATTAAGGTGTTTGGCCTGAGATTTCCCTCGAGATTTTATTAACCTCTGTAAAACCTGTGAAAAATAAGACATTAATAAAAGTGAGCAGGTTCAGACTTAATGTACATATATAACCACTTAAAATGTTCACAGTTTTAACTGTCCACTTGAGCAGATCAAATTCTTCATTTGCTGGCTTCAGGAGCATTTCCCATGCTGTTTACATCCAGAACAAGCTAATTTTCATTTACTTCCCAACATCTCCTTTCCTGTTATGAGCACTAAAAAGTTCCGCCCCTATTTTCCTCTGCTCTTTCTGGTTCTGTTTGTTTCTAAGTTGAAATTCTTTAATTGCTCTCCTGAGTTCTCTTCCCATAAATCGTTCTTCTCTTTCAAATGTCTCTTCACAAGGTCTGTGCAAGTTTTTTCACAGAATGAAAGAGTACATTACCAGGAGATGTCAAAGTTTACCAATCAGTCTGATATTCATTATGTGAAAATTTTTCTTTCATTTCTGTATTATTTTGATTAAACAAACTGTTAACATTACTTACGCTATCCCAAAAGTGCAATACCAATTTAAAAAACCATTTGAGCTACATCTTTTCCAAAATGGGTTTTAGTAACCCCAGAGCTAAGATACTTTTTTGATTAATAATATTTCACCATCCAAAAGGAAGCAATAACAATATATAGCTCTGAACTTTTATGAGGACACGTGATTATCTGTGTTTAAGACCAAATAAAGCAAAAAAAAAAAAAAAAAAAAGACAAGACTGAAATAGCATGAGTATCAGTAAAATATTTACCTTAGGAGAAGAAATCTTTACATATACTATAATGGGAGCCAGAGAGGTTTTGCTTAGTTGAGCTGGGTGGTTAATGGTATCAGCATCAAGCACTACCAACTGCAGTGTCCTTGCTAATTCAAAAATCCGTTCAATTTCACTTTGAACTTCAGCTGCAGATAAGTAGAAAATTAGAGTTATGAAAATATTAAAAGGCAATTAGTTTTAAGCAATGTAAAAATGTGGTAGACTGGTGTGTTGCTCATCCTCAGGATGGCAAGAGTTGTTAGCCATGCACGTCCCTGGCATGCTAGGGAAACGAATGCAACGTTAACGAGAGCATTTTGCCCCCGTTTTGTTGCCCTTGCAGGCAGCGCTGCCTGCCTCTCTCACCTCCACCGCTTCCTGCAATCCCAGCCTGGAGAGAGACTTTCTTACAAGACCTCATGTACGTAAGAAAAAAAGAGGTAAGAATGCTTGCCTCATGGTAATCTTACTATGCCATTAGTTTCCTACATGTAAATAACTTCAGCTCAGACTTTAATGTTACGTAGCAATCAAACTGGAGTGTCCGAGATAGGCATTAAGACGTACTGAGATGTCTATATTAGCAGAAGCTCCTGTTTTTCCATTTACTTCAACTTATCAAAGCTCTGGAAAACAGAGTTTCCTTCATATACTGGCCTCAGTATGGTACCATATCAAAAATTTGATTACTATGTGTAAAACACTTTTTAAAAAAAAAATTCAATAATCCAAATAATGCTATGGTATCGTCCTCACAACCCCAAGAGTTCTGGAAAGGTGATTTTCCCAGAAAAAATCATCTCGTCTTCTGGTAACTCATGCTCCGAGCTCCTCAGTACCCTGCCTGATTGGCAGTAGTTTCCAGGGCAAACCTCTCCAAGACAGATGGACTGAATCCGCTTTCACAAGTGATGTAGAAATTGTCTTCATTCCCAAATGAAACAAAACTAAATCTTATAATAGCAAAATCATCCTTGAAATGGAATCACATTTTCCTGCTCAACTCTTGCTATCGGCTGACTTCACAGAGAAATTACAGAAGTTGGGTGATTTGTGCAAGTCTGTAAAGAAAGTTATAAAGCAGACAAGATTGTAATTCATATGGGTTTCCCTTTAAAGGTTGTGCACACTCCATGAACCAAAACCAGATTAGATATCTAGCGCATTCAAAGAAAATATTGGAAGATAACCAACAGAAACTTAAATGTCAACAAGAGGTACCAAAAACTTATTTATTAGAGAGTTTCTTGAAATTACACTATCAGCATTTTATCTATTATGCTGGCACAAACATTAAGTTTGCTTGAAAACACAGCCTATCTGATCTGGCTAGAGAGAGTTTTCTATAGCGAATGGTCTCTTTCAAGAGGTGTGAAGAGATAGATTGATTTTTGTTATCTCTGAAGAGCAACTGAATAAATTAGGTACCATGATAAGGTTGCAAAATTTCCAAGAGAGAGCAAAGTACCCCAGCTAGTCTCCATTTAGTTCAAAGTCTTTTAGTTCCAAATCAATAGATGACTACTAAGATCATTTCATAAATGAAGTAACATCTTAAATGGCCATCAGAAAATCTATATATGATGCTTTCTATTGGAGGAGGTTGACATTGTTTTGGATCTGTTAGAGATCACCTCCATCTGTTTGTAGTTATCTCCGATTTTGGCTGAGTACATGCCAATCAGTCTTTTACAGCAGAGAACATTGCGAGATGTGCACGGCGTGCTGGTATGGAAAGTATCAGTGCATGCTTTCCTGCTTGTCGATAAAAGCACTGTGGCCCAGCTGCTGTCTGAATTAGGACCACATTTTTGAAGACAGAACTTCTGATGGTTCTTGGCACATTCACGATTACATTTTCTGCAACTTTGTTACGTAGAGATATTGTTGGAATGACTGCATACCATTGTCTCAGTGATTTAGTAGAAGATAGTCAATAGTCTATCCCTAATTTAAGTCCAAATGACAACTAGAATAAACATATCAGAGATAATTTGTCATACACTGTTCTGATGATGAGTTTGAATTGCTTTTCTGCAATTTCAAACCAGGCTCAACACTTCAGACAGTATAATATCAGTTAATGTATCATTTTAAGACCACTCCAGACTGCTAAAAAACCTTGTTCAAGACAATTTATAACCAGCAAAATCTGTCTTTTTGCCAGTGTATCATAATTTTGTCTGGGGAAGCAGCACTTGCTACACTGCTGGAAGCACTTTTCTGCCAGTATAGAATACACCTCTGTGAACTAGATTTCCTGCTATACTTTTTGAAACAACTCTTTGCCAGGACAGAGTATGCCTCAGGATATCTTCTATTGTGAAACATACCCAGGGCAATAATTGCAGGTAACTATGGTCCTATGAACCAATAGTTTCCACCTGAGTCCAAGGATGGAGAGATATCTTTTCCATCAATTAAAAAGTATTTCAGTATTTATTCTTCTTAACTTGGCCATAGGAGAAAAGTCCAAGGAACTACACTGCATGGTTGATGAACTAATATGTTGTGCCTCTACCTCTCCAGTCAAGAATGGATGGAAAAAATGCCACAGAGATTGCCGAAGAGGTCCTGATCTCCTGTCCCTTAGAGTACTTCTTCAGCTTCTGGAAAAGCCTGCATTTTGCTTGAAATCTTTCTTGTATTCTAACTTTTTACTACACATAAGATTGTTGCAATTACTTAAATAATAGTAGCTTCTCTTATTAGATGACAAAAGCTTTATTTACTGCTGCAGCTTTGGTTTTCATCTTTCTTTAGCAACATCTTTCAAAAAACAAATTCTATACCTGTAAAGATTCTTTCCCAACAAGACACTCAACACAAATTTTCTTTCAGACTTTTGACCAAAGTAAGCAAAGGACCCTAAATGTCATGTGGGGATAGTAACACAAATGTCACTGGTAGTTAAAATAGGGAGCTGAGAACAATAACAGTGTGGTATCTTCAAAGCAGCACAGTAATAGCTTAGCAATCTTCCCACTTCCATGAATATCACCTATTTATAACAACATCCCTTCTGATATACTGGAGAGGCTTAACAGTGAGGCTACAACAGTTCACTCCAATAAATTCTATTTGCCAATTATAATGAGAGGCATAAACATAATCAAATCTACCGTGACAATTATCATGAAATGCTGGCAGCCCAGCTACAACACTCAAAACCAGAAATAAACCATAAAATTTTAAAATTACCCTCACAATCTATTTGATACAGCCTCCTTGGTAATCAGAAAAGGAACATATTTTAAATGACAGGAGCATTCAACTATTTATTCCATACAGTAGGGTGTCAACTCTAAGAACCAAGAAGTACACATCTCCCAGCCAACTTTAAATATTGCACATTTAAACTTACTCCCATATATTAATTCCAAATATCCCTACTGTAGTCTTAAATGAATAGAAATTCAGTGCAATGAGAGCACAAGTAAATGGTTTATCCCATTATGGGGCAGACAAATATTCTTTACACCAGCTGGACCTTACCAGTAAATTTCGGGCAAAAATCTTTAACGATTCATTACAATAATCTCACCTGAAGTAAAGGCAAAGACACAGCAACTCTGCATTGCACCTATGTCAATTCACTAATAACAAGATGAACTATGGTGGAATTTAGGGTCACTTGTACAATGCCATGGTAAAAGAACATTCTCTACACAGCTGGAGAAACACAACCTTCCTTCAAACCTGAGCAGAAAGCATCCATAGCAGCCAGGAGTCACGGGGACACCCAACTTGACACAGCAGTGGCTACTATGTTTTAGGAAGACCCTGATGAGATGGCAGTTTCGTGATGGAGATGCGATGCAAAATGGCCATGCTTCTGGCCTGCAAAGGCCAAATTAGAAACCACAAAATATTGCTTATACTATCTGCAGCAGGAACAGTGAAGTTCACATACTGTCAACTGAATACAGTATGACTTTAATATCCTATTCAATTTGACCTTGTCTACTTCTCTTTGGTATCAGTGGCACTGTTTTCTTCACAGAAACAGATTTGTAAATTATTACTTGGACTGCAACAGCCACAGAGGCGAAGTGTTCTCTTTTTCTAAACAGAGCTCCTGGTATTACAGACGAATAGCATGAAAAGAACATACCTATGTCAATGCATGTCATATAAAAATGATTAGCAACACCTTGCACAAATGGCTTTCAAATAATTTTATAAATTAAGGAGAACAGACATCAGTAGCCATGATTTTTCTTATGCTAATTCTTTTATATAAGCATATTTACTTCAAAAAAAATTCATCACTAAATTCCATAAACATAATTAAAGAAATAAGAAGTTTAAGGCAGCCTCGGGAATCCCAAAACAAAGGCAAAAGAAACAAACACGCTATATGTCCCCAGTGCCTTAAAAGCACATAGAAAGTATTGCACCAAAAAAACCAGCTGAGAAATGGATAAAGGTCGTATCTGAAATCCAAAAAAATGAAAAAAGAAAAACAAAAAGGAAGCGATGACTATCGACTTGTGCCCACACACCTGTTGATTAAGAAGTAAATCATAAGCTTGACTGACAGAATTTAAATTTTAAATTTTAATTTGTAAGCATGTATGTGTATACACATGCTTATATTGTGGGCAAAATCACCAAAGTGTCTACATTAGGTATTGCACTAACCAGAATGCAGGTACTTGGCCAAAGCAGGCTATCCCAGACTACATTAGATATATGTACAGCCTGTGCTCGCTGTATACGAAGTGGAGAGACCAAGACGCCACCGAGGGTGATCCAGAAAGCTACATGGTGTGTGAGCAGTCCGAAGCAAGCCAGTAAGAAACCCCACATGTACGTAAGTACTTGGCCTCTTTCCTCTCATCTTACCCTTTCCTCCCCTCAAGCACCAAGGTTGCTTTGGGCAGGCAGGGAGCTAACAGCGGGGTCATGCTAGACAGGGGATAGCTGCCTCCATCCCTTCCCCAGCCAAGGAGGTTCAGCCTTGTGGTCTCCAGGCAGGATTAGGTGTCCCACCCCACACTGGTGGCAATGCTGGGGAGCAGAAGCCTCTGTGCCTCCCCTCCAGCGTACCCAGCTAAGAAGGAAAAAGGCTTGGAGGGGAACATAAGCAAGTAAGAGGGAATAAATGCTCTAGCTTAGTCCTCAGGCAATGGGCCAGAAGATACCTGGATTACAGGTGTTTTAATCACATTTCTAACATAAATGTAGTTGTGTGAATATACTTACATTTCCCTGGTCTCAACCACATCCCTTAGCCACTAGCTTGTTACATAAAAAGGGGAGGGTGGGAGTGGGAGGATGACAATATTTTCCAGGGAAAGTGGCTGCATGTGTTACTCATGCCTAACAGATGGGGCTCCTGCGAGGGACAAGGCAGAAAGGCGAGGAGCATGTCTGCTGCTCCGCCTGGCACTCACGTCTGGGCTCTGCGGAAGGGGAGCTGTGGAGTGAGGTGCTGCAGGAAAATGGGGTTTTCCTCTTTCTGCCTGCTGAGGCTCAGTTTAGTCAGAATTCAGATAGCCTTGAATGCACACACACATCCAAGTGGTATTTACAGATACAATGTGATGTTTGGAAACTTCAACATAACCAAGATCTATTTATAATGGACTAACATCTCCTGAAATGCAATACTGTAATTATTGAAAATATAAACCAGATAGTGTCGTTTAAAAATACTAAATAGCACATAAAAATGTCTACTTCTTCCCCTCTTTCTCTGGGCTAGCAAAACAATAGCATTCAGGGAATGATGCTTCTTATGCCAGGTTTAAACTGGAAGCAAATTTAAAGGCCTATGAACAGAAAAGCTTGAAATCAGCAGATTGCAGCACAAACATGAGTGGATGAGCACCACACAGGGGAGAGCTGCACTGAGACGACTGCGCCAGGTAGAACCGCAGCCGCGCCAGAAGGTGCCACGCAGCAGCACAGCGCTGCATCCATCATTAAGCTCCCCTACACTCTGTTAGAGAGTAATTGGGATAGTAAGACTGGGCAAAGAAGCAGTCTAACATTTATTTTGCCCAGGGGACCAAGCAAGTGTCTCTGCATAGTTCATAATGGATACCATCACATCAGGCTGGCACTAACGTGGGTATTTCTGCACCATGCCTCACTATTCAGCGTAGTCCTATAGGCTTTTACATCTCTGGTCCATTCATAGGACACTAAATAAGTGTTCCCTAGGTTTGTTGTTTTATTCAGAACAAACAAAAATAAAAATGCCCAGCCTTTCTCACAGATACGATGTGGAACCACTCCATTGTTGGCTATTCAATCCCTCCTGCTGATGGTGTGCCACTTGCAAAACATTTGCGTATTCACTGAGTGGGAGAGATACTGACTCTGTAGCCTGATGCTTAGAGTGGGAGGCAAAACACGTGGATTCCAGTTCTCTCTCCAGGGAAAGTTTAATTATTATGCAAAGTGCGTAAGGCTCAGTAGGACAGACTGACAACCATCATAAAGGTGATCAGAGCCCTGCCATGGCAATGGAAATTATGAGTTCATGTCTCTGTTAGCAGAGAACAGAAATGAACCCAGACTTCTTGGCATTCTGGTAGAACAACCCAAACCCTTAGTCTTGGATAAAATGAGGACACAGACATCAACTTTTATCAGTTCCATGAACCTAAGAGAAAGAAAAAATACTGGATCAATTCAACCTACAGGTGTGAATAGTTTTAAGGGAAGCAAACTGTATTCTTATGCAAACAGCTAATTGCTAAAAATATTTAATTCACCTATCCAGGTATCTTAGTTATTATACAGATATCTGTGACCTTAAGAATTATTCTAACACATTGCTATATTGCTTTGTCTCTAGCACATGTTTTGTTTCAAGATAGTTATAAATCATATGTATTTCAGTGCAGTACCATGACAAAATACAGGGAGGTGTTGCTGAGAACTATCTCTAATTTACAGAAATCAAGAATTATTTTATTTCTCCTTATGTCCTTCGGAAGCACTCAGGAAGTTTCATTAAAATACTTTGCTAAAACTGTATCAAAAAAGTATTTGTAAGTTAGAATATTGGAAAGTCAGTACCAAACTTCTAACGCAGAACTACCTGGCGAATTCATTAGAGAGACTGACTTTAGATATTAACAAAAACAAGGCTGGGCCAGCAGGATAAAAGAACATTCTGAGACATGTGAGGCTGATAAATTCAGGAAGTTTCATTAAAATACTTTGCTAAAACTGTATCAAAAAAGTATTTGTAAGTTAGAATATTGGAAAGTCAGTACCAAACTTCTAACGCAGAACTACCTGGCGAATTCATTAGAGAGACTGACTTTAGATATTAACAAAAACAAGGCTGGGCCAGCAGGATAAAAGAACATTCTGAGACATGTGAGGCTGATAAATTACAACTTTTTTTTTCATGCCACTCTTCCCCCATCTGTGTGTAAAAAGATGTGTAGCCACATCTTCATGATAACCCAAAAGCTCTTGGCTGCTATATTACAGCATTCTAGTTCAAGGCAGCTTCAGATTTAGCAGATTACTTGACCGTATCTGAGGATTTAATGCCTGCAAGTGAGAGTTCTGGACATTTGTCCCAGCTATCTTGAAGATAAATTATAAAGGGACAATCAGGATTTTCCACAACACATTGAACACTTTTTTTGTTCTCTTTGAACTATATTAGATCCTTGAGACTTTGGAATGGAAATACACTCTTGGTCAAATCCCAATTTTGCATTCCTGTTCCACGGCCTCTGTAACTAGGGAAGGATATTTATGAGACTTAGCCAGCACCCTTTTAAGTTTATTTTTAATTTATGGTCAGGGAAGCATTTACTTGAAAGTTATCATATACAACAACTGTCATTAAATTACCAAACATGGAGAACACATAATAACATTATCATATATATATATAATGTGTATATGTATATAGAATAAATTGTTACCATAGTTTCAAGCATTCAACTGGCTTTTTACACAGATATCAAGAAAATAAAAATACAAGGCTGAAATTTGCACTGATATTTCTTCAAGGATTTTTTTTTCATTTTCCGAAAACAAAGCTCTGGGATATCAACCTAATGATGTGAATGGGAGCTCTATACATTTTCTACAGACAACTTTCTAAAGGTAGGCATTCAATTACATGTGCAAATTGGATCCATGTAAGTCCTGACAGGTTACTGCATATGCACATACAAAGCAAATAAACAGATTCCCAGCTGTTTGACTGCAATCGATTTACCATACACATGATGACATATTTTACATCAACATTCACATGTCTGTATTAGAATGTGCAGATTAGGTGCACACACCTTGGAAATTTGCAGTGCAAAACCTAATCTTTAGCATTTACTTGTCAATCTCAACTTTATTTTTAGAATTACTTGAAAATAAATAAGGAAAAACAGCAAGATTTTCTAAAAGAAATAGTTAGCAACACAGTACAGGATTGGCTTTTGTCTATCAGTGAGCCAGTTACGAGAAACACGCAGTGGTTCTGTGAGGTACAATAAAGCACTGAACACAAAACAGCAGGAAAAGTAATTTGCAAGCTTGTATACATACCCAAAACATCTGGAAAGGGAGAGCATTAATGAAGCAAAGAATGGAAAAAGCCAAGACAATCAGGTTCTTGTACAAAGCATACAGCATGAGGTAAGGTTATAACAAGCGTAACATACACAGAAACAAGAAAGAGGTTTGGGTCCTTTTGACAAATAAATGCAGCAAAAGCACAGAGCTGGTTCAGTAGTTTCTGCAAATGGCATGTGCGCGTATGCAGTTTCTGCAAATGGCATGTGCGTGTATAGAAATTTAACTAAGCCAATTGGGACTGATTTTCAGGTGAATGAGATTTAACCATGTTCTGTACCTTCTTGGAGAGAAAATCTTTTCAAAATTACAGATTTCTTCTAGGCTTTTAAAGAAATGAATTAATTGCCCTTTCCTTAAATTTAGTTGTAGCATTTCACATATTAAACATGTAACAGTATTGACAAGCAAACATCTCTCTTTATATACAAAATAACCTTTCATATAGGAGAGAAATAAGACTGTACTGTCCTCCTAAATCTTTATGAGCCAGACACAATTTTTATAAAATTCTTGGATACATTAATTTTACACTAGAATACTCAGTGAATGATAAGTATTCAGTGGTAGCATTGGTTTCCAATGAGTCAAATCCCAAGTCTATTTTTAACTGATTCCTTACAGAAGCAAACTTTCAATCGATATGTGTGTGTAGCATTAAGGCCATTAAGACTTCCCTATAAACCTGTAAATCCAGTTCCTCATGCCAATTCCTACTCCTGATTATCACATTGTCTGTCTATGCCTCCTTGAAATTAATTCTGGTTTATCTATTAAATCAGTTCCAAATAATGGCACTCACTGAACTGTTTACTGTGCTATGCACAATTATGAACAATATGCACAATACTGCAAACCTATATTGGATGATAAGGTAAGAGTTGTTCTCAAAAAGAAGCTCATTTATTTCCCAGAAAAAAGAATTTGGTATTAATATATCAAGCGCATTACCTTTGTACTATATTAACTCATTGATAGAACAAGGGCCACTTATTAAAATAATACAAAAAACCCAACAATGTATTTACAAAAGTCTAAGAAATAGCCTTCTCTGCTGCAGTTACAACTGCTGCTCACAAACGTGAGCCTAACTGAGGCATAAAGCAGTCACGTGGCTGTCTAGCTGCATGAGGTACCACTACATAAAGGTGGGTGAGCAAAGGAATAGCTTCCCATCGAACCTGCAAGGGGGAGGCATTTGGATTAACATACAGCGGTTTGGGGAGCTATATATGCTATAATAAAAAGCTGTTTTAAAATGATACCAGATGTGGAAATAAACACATGCGTCTCAGTCCACGCACCACTGACTGTTCGAGGAGGAGAGAGACAGACAGCAACTTATCTCCCCCATGTCTCACAGCTGTGCAGCCAGGAGACCCGTTCAGAGCAAACCAAACCAAACCAAACCAAACCAAACCAAACCAAACCCTGTTTTTCATTAACAAGATCGAATTTTATTGCAATAAATACAATTTTTTAAATATCTGGACCAGAACGAAATCATTGTAGATAGCCTGGACAAAAAAAAAAAAAAGCACAAATTCAGTGTTTGCTGAAATTCTGTCTTTTTTTTTTTTTGCAGATTTAGAGAAAAGGCCTTATTATTCTTATTTTATACAAGGGAAAATACAGGTAGAGAAAGAACTCATTTCCCAGGACCCCTCAGCAGACCTGCAGCAGATACTAGAAAAGAACTAATATAACCTGAGTCCCAACTCAATGATTTATCTATGACTGAAACTTGTATTAGAAGATAATATTATTTGGCTGCAAAGCTAATACTAATAAACTAGGAAATGCCAAGATAGCTCTCTTAAGTCAAACCTTTTGTGGTCTGTATTGTAAGGCAGCATGCTCAGGAACACAGAATAAAGTTGTTTCTGTAGAGTTGACGTCTCAATCAGTGCACAACTCCAGACACTGTCAATGATAAGCAGCTATTGAATCACTTACTTTCTTTTCATTGTCAAATATGTGTTTCGTGTCTCATTTAGAGCACAATGTTCTAACCTTTCTCTGAAAACAGAATGAATAAATTATTTGTGGGATATTTTATGGAACTTACTGTGGTGGTATTTCACTGATGCAATAAAATGATTTTTCACTTTGAAACATCCCGGTTAGGTGAGAAGCTGGAATTATTTATATTTTCCAGATGGAAAATTGAATCACAAAGAATAATCACAAGTTATCACTAATTTGGGGGGGTTCAATTTCAGAAATGTAGTGCCTGATCCTTCAGAGTAATTATCGTAGTAAAAATTACATTTAAACTAGAAAAATGGAAGCCATCCTACAGAAAACCCTGATTTCTGGGGATTCTTTCTTCCAAAATGGAACGTAACCTTGAAGCTTGTTTTAGAAGTCAGTACTAAGACTCAGGACATTCCTGATACTGCTCTGTATTGTCAGTACATGATATCAGTACTGATCTGAGAGAAGGGAAAAATTCTTTGAGCTAGGCTGGGAATGAAAAGAATAGCTCTGCAGTTAAATGTCTGCAAAGAAGAGAGCCTAAAATAAGAGGACTTCTGGGGAATGAGGAGCCATAAGGCTAGTATTTCAGCGGGTACCCAACAGTAGCTCCAGTAGTCCATAAAGTACTGCCTGGTTTCCATCTGCATTTTCCAAATCAGTGCATTGCCATGCAACATGCTGATTTTGATGACATACTTTATTCTTTGACAGGTTCAAAGCCTGAATCTCAGTTTCAGCCACAATACTCAGTACTTCTACAAATCATGCTTGAGGCATGCAGAAAACACTGGGAAAAAAATAGCCATTTTTATAAAGCCTGTAAATAACTAGTCCAATACTATGCAGGAATTCTGTACCAGAGGCAGCAAAATCCACTATTGCATTGGGCTCTTCAGTTAATTTGGTAAAAAAGAGTCTCCCTTTCCACACCCCAGCACTGCACCTCACCTCTGACGCGCTGAGCCAAGACGGCTGGCGGCGAGGTGGGAGGCAGCGCGGAGAGACCTGGCAGGGAGGGGAGCAAGGGGATGCCCCTTCCCTCTGTGCCTCCATCCTCTGCTGGCACCGACCCTGGCTCCAGGCACGGGCAGTCACCATGCCGCAGGCACGGCATGCTCTGCACTACCTTGGTGAGCCATCTCTGGCACCGAGCCCTCAGTGGCGCCAAGGGGCTACGTGTTGGCCCTGGGTGAGGTGTGCAGGCTGCTGTGATTCAGAAGGGATGCTCATGGCATGTCATGCTGCAGTGCTGTAGCTTACAGACTATCGGGTCGCAGGCAGCAGACCCCCCTCTCCCACTGGGGCTATCCCTTTTTTCATGCTGAACCAACAGAGATAGATCAGTGCTCAGTACGCTTAAGACTGAAATTCAGATCTCTGTTCCAAACCAGATACAGCAGAAGCTTGACTCTGCATGTCCTACATCCCAAACGTGTGTTTTAATTACTGGGGTATGAGCTCCTTGGAGGGTAGAAGATGGGTGATGAAGGAATTTCCTCTTTACGATCAGGAATTCAATCTTGGATGCAAGAAATCATTCCTGTTAAAACTGATTGATTTACTGCCACAAAAAATTTTGGTCAAAACACTATTTCCTGTCCTGCTCCCTGCAAATTTAAATGGAAAATGCCCTATTGTGCTTTTAGAGAACTTCATGTGCCTTCCTGAAGTTTCTTGCTTCATACATTGTACAAGTTTCATAGCAAGCAAACCAGCAATTCACTGAGCAATTCCAACTCCCCACCACTAGTTTGTACATTTATCAAAACAAACTGAGGCACAGGACTGGTGGAAAAGTAGTCTGCAAACACATAACCAAAGACTGAATCACAGCATACATAACCTAAAGGAACTCAGAAGTTGCACAGTTAACCTTCTTACTATTACTTCCTAACCTTTATTTTGCACAACTTGAGTTCGTAATAATATTCTTTTAATAGCATTTTTTGTTGACTTATAGCAAATTCATCACACAAACAGAAAATAAAAAATCCACTATACGGTGTGATATTGCCACTCACCTCTGCTACTTGAGCCAACTAAGTACTCACAGCAGTGGTATGTTGTCAGCTTCTTTGTGAACCACTGCTAGAACAGGCCACCTACCAGCAAGCTACAATGCTATCTTCTGATTCGGACTCTATTTCTACCCTGAGGTACATTGCAGGCAAGCAAGGGAACAGGCTGTAACACTCCTTGTATTTTCTTTCCTTTGCCCTTGCACAAGGGTTTTCCCATCGCCTTACAAAAGCAGTTCCCTTTTCTGACTTCAGGCTGCTTTATCCTATCTCAGTTTTCCTCCCAACCCACTGCTACCACATCGTTTCCCCCCGACTTCCTTCCTGGCTGGTTTTTGTCCTCCCATGGTTTACCCCATGTCTGGAGCACAGACCCTGGAGGTAATTCACCAGTGGGTACTTCCCAGCAGTGGGAAGTCAAACTTTTTAAGACAAGAGAAGCTCATTCTAAGAAGGACAGCTATATTAGGCAAATGTTAAATACTCAGTCAAAGTACAGGTGTTATAAAACTGATCAAGAACTCATTTAGTAAGATGAATGAGACTCTTTTCCTGTTCCACAAATTTTACAAGATTTTAAGACACAATGCTGTGTTCAGGGGAAACCAAGCTCTCTCAAAGGCTACTAAGAGAAATCTGGAGCCTTGTAAAGACAGAGACCTGGCTGGAGCATTCACCTGCGATCTAGGACATTTGAGTTCAAGTTCCTCCCTTTTTGTATTTGAGCAGGGACTTGAACTTGGGTGTCCCGTATCTCAGCTAAGTGCCCTAACATGAGTACATAGACTCCGGGTAGGATTCATCTCGGCTACCTCCAGATGTCCCTACAGAGGGAATGCGCCAGCTGCGGCAGCAGAGTCTCGGATACAATACACCTCATGCTAGAGGAAAGGCTGAGGTCCCTCCACATGAGCTGAGACTCCAAAGTGACCACCTTTTCCTGTTTACTCTAAGGTCACCTTGGGATGACAAGCTCCAGTGTAGCTACCTGTACTGTAGAAGGTGACATTTAGTTACATCTTCCCAGCTAAGCTTGTTTTTCTTTCTGGCTAATAAATGTTTAATTACTTATACAACTGGACAAGTTTCAGCTAAAAAAGATTCATGTAAGATGACAGATATGTATGCTATGAACCTAGCTATATAGTTTTTTAAAAACGTCTCCCCTTTTCCATCCTTCATTTTTTGTACCAACCTCAGCATTAGTTTAAACTGATATTACATTCAGAAAATGTGTACTTCAGTAATTTTTTCCAGATCTAATATCAGTAGCTATCACTACTAGTAATCTTATCAAAAATAATGCATAATATCAATAATATCTGTATAATTTTAGGTATTCTGAAACCATCACTTCTATTTAACCAGAAGAACATCTCTTCAGATTTTATTTACGTTATGGATGGCTACTTCTCCCCACTGACGCAAACAGCAAAACACGAAAACTGAACATAAGCAGGACAAACCAAAATCAGCAGTATATGAAGTTTATCTGTTAGTGATTTTAAAATGATTTCTAGTGCCAGGATTTCTTAATTATGGGAATCGTGATTTTCTCATAGCAGAGAGAAGGCTATTTTTAGCTTACAGATATGAATTGAGAGTATTATACTTTACAGCCAATTCGTAGATAGCATCATTATAGGTACTTACCTAAGCTTGATCTTGTGTTAGAACGCTCTATTATCGCATGCTTACTGGGGTTGTTTAATACGGAGCGTTTGGCAAGCGAGATGTCTGCTGTGACTCGTGTAATTGATATACTGCAAAAATAAAATACAGTAAAATAGAACAGAATGTTATTGATCTTGCAGGGATGCAGGGAGAAAAAGAGACTCATTTAACACTAGAAGATGGCTAAGACTACAGGAAAGCACGTTCTCCTCAGCAGCACAGTATGCTTTGCACAATGTGAACAGAGAAGAAACTTTATCTAACTAATACTGTTACAAGAACTATTGATAAGACATCCCCCTTTCTGCACAGTACTGAAATGCAGTATGACCACTGACTGCAAAGCTACACGTGTCTGGGAGAGGGGAGGCAGGAGGAGGTCAGAGACGTGCTGCAGAAGATGGGACTTTCCTGGGGGTTCCAGGCTTGATGTGGTTAGACTTTGCACCAGTATCCCCAGTATGAATAGGCTGGTTTCTCCTTTCACTAATTTTGATTAATTTGTTGAAAGATACTGAAAGACAACTTGGCTTACCTTAACCATATGTGTAAGACATATAGCGATATGCAGAGTTAACAGGTGAAGGTAAGGCTTAGCAGGCAAACCAGTACAGCCATATAACTCTTATTTTTATTGTTCAGTTTACCAGCATATGTTTTTTAACAGAGTGCAAGGGTTACCTATAATTTTCTTAGAAAGATCCAGCAATATGCCGGCCACTCAAAAATGTGGACTGCAACACAGAGAAGCAAGCAAATGAAGACTCTGGGCTGAGTATCTGGCAGGCTCAGTTTTCTGTTTATGAGAAAAGATGAGCCAAGAAAGAAGTGGTTACTTCCAGTTGTTTGCACTGACCTGCTACATAACCTTCTGCATATTCTTCTTCCTGGAAAACAGTTAACTCTGTTTTGCTTTACAGGGTCAAAACGCACCCTTTGGATAAATTCCCTTTCAAACTCTCTGGTCTAATGAGGTTTAGGGGTCACATTTTTCCAGTGCTGAGAGTTAAATCAGACTGATGATATTCCCTTATTCTTCCTTTCAAAAATGTTTGATTTTACTTGCAATTTAAAAGGAGGAAATGGATTTGCTAAGAACAGGGAGGGCTCCTCTCTAGCAAGCACAGTCAGATGCTGCTCATCTGAAATGTAACCAAATAGGTCATTTCCCAATGAGCTCAACATGTGTATATATTTATCTAAAACCCTGTAAAATGTAACAAAGCCAGAAGTTAATACAGAAAAACAGAATTATTTACACAATACTGATTAGTAACATCGTTTTGGAAATTTAGGCATGATTTAACTTAAGCTAAAAACATAACCAAAGATTGTGATTTCTGGCCCAGCTCCTCACAGATAATGCCATTAGTCTTAAAATGAAATCCAACATGTAATCTGGGGTACTCATTAATTATCTTTATTTGCTAATTGATGAACACTACAAACTTTTACAGCTTTTTGGGTTTTTTGGGGGTTTTTTTTGTTTGGTTGGTTGGTTGGTTGGGTTTTTTGGGGTTTGTTTTGTTTTTTTTTCTTTCCTGGCAGTCTTCCTTCCTACATGCAATAGAAAATAATTTTTCACTTTTTCAAATGCAATTATGGTACACTGAATAAAGCTAGATTTATCAGTCTAAAAATGCTATTTTACATTTTAAGATCTTTTAACATCTTTTTAAGGTCATTTTAATGTCTTTTGAGATATGTAACACCAAAAAGAACAAGTCTGCTCTCAAAACAAAGGGTATGTATGTACATACAGGGAAACAATTGCAATGAGAGTGGGGACAGCTTGACAGCAGAGTGGCAGTGAAAGCACTAGCATGAATCTAAGAACCTCCCATACATATTTGTTGAGGACCTTGAGTACCAATTCAGATTGCTACTGAAGTCTGGGATGCTTCAAATCTCCTATTATAGATATCAATTTTATTGAGAGTATTTGTGGATTCACTCTGCCACAATTGGATCTAAACTGAAAATTAGATATGCCCTAAAATACTTTAAGACATAAAGATGCAACAACTTTTTTCTGCTTGCAACACTCACTATTTTGTTAACTTCCAATTCTGAAGGTACATATCTAAGATTTGACAACCCTGACTAATATAAAGAGGGACTACTAAGTGGTTAGGTCTCAACATCATCGTTCTGACTGAGAAAATCAAACCGCTTAAACCACAATGTCCAGTATTTTAAAGAGCTGAACCTACTGAAAGAAAACCTTAAGCTCACTCTTGAAAGTTTGACAGCACCAGGACAGATAGCATAGTGTTACTGCTCTGCCTACTTCCAAACTAAATAGAACATTCATTGAAGTTACAGCTATTATAACAAGACCTTCCCATTTTCTCAATTTTTCCCCCCAAAACATCAACCCACTAGCACATATTAATCTGGAGCCTGATCCAGTAGCAATATAATTATGTGTGGAGAATCCACCTGATGTCTCTGGTCCATGGGTCCATGATGTTTGAATTACAGAACATACCACTGCTTTTAGAGACGATTATCATTTGACATTCATACTACAGTAATGCCTGGAGGCTCAAATACAAATCAGATTGCCGAGTACGCTGTGGAGGACAGTCTGTAACAGCACTCGGATCAAAACCCAGTGAAGTGCAGCCTGTCTGCTACCAAGGGTGACCATATTTCAGCAAGATGGGGGACTGACAGCCCCCCCAGCAGTCCTTTTGAGACTTCCCATTATAGAGTCCAGCACTACTGTCAAACCTAGCTTCCAGCTTGAGGGATCAAGACTTTGACTCACATACATTAGATAGTC
>NW_009197429.1:43951-51842 GCF_000690835.1 Fulmarus glacialis | reverse complement strand
ACTCTTTCCAAGTTAGATACCACTGTAAGCAACTAGAGCTGAGGTGGAACGGTGGCCTTCATCAGCTTGTATAGAACCCAGGAAGCATTGATGAGATATCACTTAAAAAATACTTGAACAAAAGATTTTTTTAATAGTACACATTTATTAAATCTGTAGATAAATATCTAGCAATCTGGAGTATGAATGCCTCAGTGTGCTCTGCTAAGGAAGCACTATAGTCCACTGAACAAGGAATTACCTGCCATTCCTAATTTTCTACACATATTTTGCCAAGAAGGTCATTATTTCTTAAAAATCTAGCAGTACCTAAACAGGACCTGAACTCAAGTAGATTTGCATTGCAAAGTACTTACCGCCCTTCGAATCTATGTTTTAAAAAATCAAATAATGCTTTTTGCATCATATCTGTTACCTAAAAGCAAACAAACAACAAATTAATAATCACACAGGAAACTCATAATACTTGATGCTAATAATAATATGTAATAAAGTTGACAGTAAATCTTATATCTGAACAGTATGATTGGAATGTAAGTAATTTATTCTTAATCTGAATTCTGATATGAAATAAAATACATGTAAGCAGGTACCTGGTAGAAGTAAAAACTGTCTATATTTTTGTCTATGATGTAAATCACGTTAGTCAGCTTTAACTACCTTTGAACATTCAAATACAAATGAAGCACAGTATTTTTGGCAAAATACAACGATTCACAACAATCACTTACCTCGTATCCCTTCAGAGAAGGCCCCACTAAAACTACTGGTCGCATAGAAGGCACTACATCATAGGGAGGGATGTGCTCTGTCTGCAAAACAGAAAAAGCTTTCAGCAACACAGCACCTAGAGGTAGTGTTACACATTACTGACAATATTAGGAACTCTGAATTTCCAGTGATGTCACCAACACAGGAATCATGGATTCATTAACTTTTCCCAAAAACTGGTAGTATAAGATAAGGACATAACAGGTTCAGGGATTCCTTTTGAAAAAGCTTTTCTTTGACTTTTGGTTTTCTTGCTGTTTTCGTATTTGCTCTGGATAGCTACAAAACTGTTATTCTGAAGACATTCATACGTCCCACTCCATAATTCCTAACTGGTTAACTGAAAAGCTTCTTTCCAATAGTTAATGATTCTAAATGATTGACTCTAGAGCTGTGACATCTGTTTCCCACTAAAATTTTAAGTAGGCAAATTATGAAGGAGAAAAATGAAACAAAAAGGGAGGGGAAAAGCATAAGATATCTCTTTTTATGTTCGGCTCTGCCTACTGCTTGACAAAACATTGTGACACCGCTGCAAATTCCCATGGGAGCACTCATAGTCTGACTTCCACATTTGCATCTGCAATTCACTTGCAAATGAAATCAAAATAATGATTGAACAAGTTAGTATTTAGAGAAAATTTTCATAAACAGAGCTTGGGATAGCAATCCTTCCACTTTGGGAAGTTCCCATCACCACCCAAGAATGGATTGTGTTAGTACACTATTCACCAAACTACTTACTGATGTATCATGCACAATTTATAACAAGTATTTTAAAATACAAAGACAAAAAGATTGCCTGTTTCCAGACTGCAAAATTTTTATATTGTTATTGAAATAAAATATAAACAAATTAAACTGTTTTTTTTTTTCCTTTAGGAAATGGCTATTCAATATATATCACCAAGAATGAGTCTTATCAGAAAGAGTTTTTTGTTTGTAAGGGAGGGTTTGTTTTATCTTTGTCTTGGGGAAAAAATGATTGAAATCCAAACCCAGGAACGTGTAGGTGATATGGAAAAAGGTATGCCAGATCTATTTTTCAAATGTCCACATAGTACAAATACATCAGTCAAGATCACAGAATACAGTCATTGTTCATTGTTTCAGTACTCAATGTATCCCAAGGTGTTTCACAATAACATTAAATGAGAATATACATTCCGAAACACAAAAACACAAAGACAGACATTAATACAGTGACAGCACAAAATGCTACACAAGCAGCAGTCTAAAGCAGTCTAAAACATGGAAAACATTTTTGTGAATGTTTTTCAATGTAATTTATCTTATTTTTTGTTACCTGTAGCTTCACCAGATAATTAGTAACATAAGAATGAATAGTAGTGCCCAAGGCATCATAAGCATGTGAAATGAATTTATTCTACACTGTGCAGAATCTGACTCAACACATTTCAAAGCAAAACCCTGCAACTATGCTGTGCCAGTATCAAAATGCAGCCCTCCACTGTTCTTGCTAATATTACTAATAATCTGATAAGCATATTAGAGACAGAGCCTAAGAAAAATTCATTACAGATGTGTAAGTGCTTATAGCATGAGTGTCCTGATGCAACAGATCTTTGTCTTAATGTGGCTGACTCAACCAAAAGTATTCATGCTAGAAGTTAACCAGCTATTTGAAATTTAGGGAAAGCACAGAAATTACCTTATTTGATGGAATATGGGGTATTTTAAAAATTTGTTGGGTCAAAACAGGCATTTTTTTTCTCTAATCTTTACAGCTTGAAGCAATGAAGCTGTCAGCAGAAAATTGAGTAAAAGTTATCTAATGGAAGCATTAAAGTTCTTTAATTTAGCATAAGAGAATCTAATATTTTCTAAAGGACTGGCACTGAGCTATACCGCTTTCACTTGCAGATTCAAGTTCAAATATGAACTCGGAATAAAAACTAGCATAGTTTTGACCATACAGCTTTTGCTCAGTGGTTTGACTATGTATGATTAGTTTGGGATGCCCATCCAGTATTTGCTGTAAATGTCAGTATTACAAAAACCACTACAACCAGTAATGATTCTGATACGGAAGAAAAGAGGCACCACAGAATGAAGTGAGAGATGGGACTAGCCACCATCCAGGTCCAAGGTGGTTCATCTAGAAGCTGCATCTTCGAAATATGCTTATGCAGATAGCATCCAATACACGTCAACACGTATTATTCTTCCTTAGCATTTATACTTTGTTATAAATATGATTGAATAAGAAATTACTCAGAAGGAAGAAACTGCTGTTGATTTCCATAGTGGGCAGTGAATGATATAGTACTTAACAGACCCTACTGAAGCAAATACCAGTAACTTTGGAAATGAAAAGGATCCAATATTATTTAAAAGAGTTCAAGAAGAAAAGAGAGAGAGAAAAAAAGTTTTATTTACTAAACATGAGAGCATCCACAGCAATGGCAACAGTGTCACTTGGCACTGTTCATAAGCACTGTAACAGTCTGCTGTTACCAGTAGATTTAAGTGAGTGGTTAAAAACAAATGAATAAGAGCTATGAAGACTGAGATTTAAAAACAAAAAAGTAGAAATGCGGTATTTCACTGCATAGTTTGGCTGCTACCTAATATCTTGATAACTTATTCCAGCAAAGATCCTAGAAACGTATTGCAGTTTGCTGTAACAGAATGCCAACTGCGCAATTCTGTAGTTATCTGGGTTATCTATGGAGATACATTGGCTCTCCTGGGAACCACTAGTACCATTTCCAATAGCTGAGATACTACGAAAGTCTGACTGATGGATGGCAAGAACATTTGGCTGATAATTTATACATGACAACAGGAAAAACTCAAAGTAAACCGTCAAAACAAGTCTGCAGTTTTCCACTGGTCTTGTTCACCTGAAGATTTTGCACCTAGTGAATTAGAAGTTTAAATACTGACTAAATCAAAAATACAATGGATTTGACTATTTGTTTTCTAAGTACAGTCTGAATATCTGCTCAGATTCCAAAAATTATTTCAACAGACTGAGTTATAAGGAAAAAAAAAACTTGAGAAAGATAGAGATAGAAAGAATAAGCATGCTCTAGAGAGGTGCATTATATGGATTTGTTAGAATTAAATTTCTCAAACTTTTAGACGGCCTTCTAAGTGTGTCATATTATTCCATCAAAAAGGATAAGTACTGTAGCAGAGTTTCATGGATGCACTGAACTTGGGACTGTTTGTTTTCTTGTACTGAGTCCACTAACAACTCGATACATTTCTTCCTTAATTCTGGAATAGCTGCACTGTTAATCTGGGGTAATAATGCTAATGATGCCAGTGGCAGGATAAACACAGGTAATGTCGATATAAACTTACCGATTTCTGCTTCTGCTTAGCTACAGCAGCATGGAAAAGAAACAAAGAACAACAAAGCATGCATGTTATTGGCTTGTCAAAGGACGCAGACAGTTAACAGGACTAGAAATGTGACGCAGTGCAGGTGAGCAGGTGGACAGATGGGAGCTTGGAAGTCGGTGTTACCTTCTTAAAGAAGGGCATTCTTTTCTCTTTGGAGTGGGGTGATGTTACACTGTTTGCACTGGGTTTGGGGGAGCGATGGTTTGCTGGAATATCATTTTCTTCTGCATCTAAGCCAGTGGCATCTATGTCTATAGCTATATACAGACAAACAATTCAGAATTATCAGATGACAGGGAAAGTAAAGATAGGTTAAAAAGGAAATAACAGGTAAAGGAAAATAAAACTGTCCAGAGTAATAAATAAATTAAAAAAAATTAAAAAATCAACCATGAGTACAAAACACAATAAAACAAAGGGAAAAATTTAAAGGTGCAGTACATTAGGATTAGAAGACAGAAGGCAATCTGTAACAGCTACTGTAACATTTTCCTCTGATCCCCTTTTACACAGCTACATCAGACATACACAGAATTACTCTTACAAAACAGAGCAACGGCCAAGTTCTTTCTTGTTACACGAGTGTAAATCCAAACTAGTTCACTGGAACAGATAAGACTTTCATCAATGTAAACAACAGAACTTGGCCAACAATGTTTGAATTATTTTATAGTAATGAACACTAATTCAAAATGGGTATCATCAATTGAAATTTGAAATGTGACTAGCATGTCTATAGGAAATTAAGAAACAGAAGAAAAATCACTTTTGAAGACAAAATCAGCCTGATACTGGTACAATAATATCTACATTTATCTCAGGGTGTACTACAATTGGCATTTTAAACTATTTTAACTAAAAATGCACAGTAGTCATACGATACATTTATTAGAGATAATAAAAACAGATCTACTAACAGTGAAAACTAAAAAGAATGTGTAGCAGAAGAGAGGAAATTGATCCCAGCTTGTCTCAGAGACCTGGATCCTGTTGTAAAGAGTGAGGATGTAGGCAGGGCAAAATGGAAGTGAATACAACAAACCACTGCGGTTCAACCTTTACCCCAAAAGAATATGCAGCACACAATGCTTATACCATACATATAAAATATTTACCCTCTTTAGCAAGTAAGTAACAACAGTTTAAGCAAAAATCATCATGGACTCAGAAATAAATACATTTTCAAAATGCAAAGCCATGTTATTCTGAATGCTGAGTCCAACAGATACCTGCTAACTACATCCGAAACAAAATAAAACCAAACCAAACCAAAGAAAAAGCTTTCTTGTTTACAATGCTCAATCCTGATCTTAAGTAATGTATGAAATTTGTCTTCAGAAAGCAAGTACATAAACAAAAGTGATCCACAAACATGCTGTACAACATCACCCTTGTGTGTAAAGATCTTACCCACTTCTTGACACACACTGGTAACACATGCTCATCTTGCCGTGCCATTATGTCAAATTGAATCTAACTCTAAACAGATCTATAAGCAGTATCATTTGCACTGACTTAATCCAAACCCACATTTAATCGTTGCAAACTATTATGAAACCACCTTAGCGACCTGCTTTCAGCTGCTTGGTGAGTGGGACATCAACTAATACAGCGGCATGTGCTATTAAATTATGCAACAAATAAATATTTCTATCAAGCCTACATGCAGCTACTGATTTAGCTACTTGGGACAGTGATCTCTTCTGTTTGACTGAAGTATATTTTTCCATTTGAATTATCCGCAGATCTAATGCCATGATGCCTGACAATCCTTGAGTTACAGAACTGTGCCTTTGAGGCTGCCCTTGCCAGGAAAGCCTGTGAGTAGATCCGCACCCGGTTTCTATACTCCTGCTCCTAAAAACAGCCACAGGAATCACATAACATTTTCTTCTAGCAACACTGTTCCTACATCCTCTTCATAAGTATAAAAAGAACATATTATCTTTTTCTTGAATACAGGCCAGCACAGATGCTATAAATCACTCATAATAAGGCATATTAAAACTCCTTCGGTTCTATGTTCAACTAAAATAATCAGTAAAGAAAAATCAGGGTTGTTAGTTTTTTCCTGTAAAAAAGAAATGCAGCATTTGATCAGCTAGATATCAGTATCTCCTTTTTCCATTCTCAGTCTTCACACTATGTAACATCTTCTGTGCTAGTTCTTTTACTGTTAATTATCTTTAGTTCATTGGTTTTTTTCAAAGTAATTTGCACCATTATCCTCATCCTGTTTGGTGGTCCATGAGGACTGTATGGATTGATTACTATATCAATATAATATTGATTATTTAAATAGCTATGAGTCTCCTTTTCACTTGTTTTTCACTGGTTCTTCATCTTCTTTGGTGTTTTTTTGGTTTTGTGGCACTAGTTTATATTGAAAAAAAAATCCCCAACTCAAAGTCAAAAAATGAAGTTAACTTATTCAGTCACAACCTCTTCAACTCATTAAATAATTTATGTATTTGTCATTTATTCTACTTTTAAAAAGAGGAGGCCTGGGAATAATAATTGAACTGTACTTCAAAGTCACTTGAGTTTGGGTGTTAGTCACAGACTATGCCTCTTTCACCCTTCTTGGGATGTCTTAAGATAAGCAAAAAAAATACTGCAGACCCAAAATCTTAAAATCACAGAATAAGCTAATGTGCACTATTCTTAAATATTCTCCAAATCTTCAATGTAACTAAATAAATTTAACCAGCTTTTCTTCTTTCTCCAGAAAAACAGGTTTCTGAAAACTACTGTCTGAAGAAATGACTCAATGCAATGAAAATTACAGTATCGCTAGCAATCAGTCAGTTGGTAACCAAAGTAGGCTGCCCATTCTCTTACCTCTAAATTCTGTGCAACATTCTGAAAATTTCATATGTTCTGCTGTCCAAGTGTTTTTAGGATACAAAGAAATATTATAGCATTTCAGCTCCTCTAACTGTAAAATTACAACAGGTGTGTTCTACAGACTTGTGATGGACACACATTAGTAAACTAAAAATATATTTTCCAGAAAAAAAAGGGAGGTAGGGAACTTAAGTGGAATTTTGATAAACACACTGCAATTGTAATAAAGTTCATTAAACAAATTCATGGTTTCACGAGAAAGACAGATATATTTTTCAATTAATTTAATCAAATGAAGCTACTACCATAACTTGATTGAATTCCTCTGTCTCTCTCTTAATGTCCATGTAAATACTTTAAAATCTTCAGGGTCATTTTAAGATGACTGCTCTGCAGACCAGGCTCCATATAAACTAATATGATTGGAAAACACACGTCTTTGCCTCAGTAGACAAGGCACTAGCAACATTCATTAATATTTTTGACTTCAGGTATTCAAAATGTACATTTTCTCTCTCAGGAGAAGATGAAACATCCAGCAATGCAGCAGCAGAATTTAGTAGAATTTTTTTTTTTTTGGTAATCTTCTGCTATGCTTTTTTCAAGGAGCTAATGCCAGTTTCCTCCACCAACTCGCCATGTATTTGCTTCATACCTCTTGACTCCAACATAACTAAAGTTAAATCTGTCTGGTTTGCTCTAAATACAAAACAGTATTTGTGAAAAATTTGTCACAAAAAGCAAAAAATATCCAGTATGCTAGAATTATGTGAAGCACATCCTCATTATCAGAATTGTGAAACTCAAAGTTCCTGTTATAAAATATTGCTGTTCTTGATGCTACTGCAGAAAGCTCTTGGGAATTTTTATTCTTATTGCTGCTTTTTCTCCTGTATCA
>NW_009197429.1:0-43920 GCF_000690835.1 Fulmarus glacialis | reverse complement strand
GTATTCCTTGTGCAGCAGGAGTGCTCAGACTAGACCAAACCTCTAACTATCCTACTGCAATGCAGTCTCATCATTTTATTATGCCTTTGCTATAAAACACCATGGTAAAAGTAAAGAGGGAATTTTGTGGATTGTTAACAGCCCTATTAATGCCTGAATTTGCATTAACTCCACTACTTCAAACCTACCCAAACCAGCCTTATAGGGCAACGCAACCACCCAACCTTATACTTATGAAGTACAGGGAATAAGAAAAATAGGACTAAAGGTATATCTAAATTTTAACAGATTAGGTGCATGAGTCCGTAAACCAAAGGGTTCATGACCTACTCACCAGATGATGGAGGCGTCGATTTTCTGGAACTAGGAACGATGTCACCCAAACTGGATGAAGAGTTTCCTCCTGATTTACTGGAGTAAAGCAACACATTAGTTTGACGTTTCATAGCTTTCTCAGTATTTATTCTAGTTTATTTATTACCTGCCTTCTAAACGAGCTGCTAGCCGAGAGACAAACAGTATTTCTGGCAGTGGTATAAAATATACATCTTACACAAAATGTGTGTACATTTTGAGGACTGAGGAACTGCAGACATCAATCATGCTCCTTGTTCTGCTGTGCATCTTCATTCTGCTGCATATGCTCTACTACCTCATGATCTTAATGCGATACAATTATTAATATGGCTACCGATATATAATTATTAATATTACTACTCATTACTAAGACTAATTCTTAGGCCAGTGAGCATATCTGTTTCCTTTAACAGAAGAGTTATGGATAGCTCCCTAGTGAAACTGATAGTGTGTTTGCCTAACATCTTTTCAATTTAATTAAAGTACAAATTCTTTTGCTGTCTCAATATCAGGTAGCACTTAGGAAAAAAAAGTCTGTCAAATTAAGATAAAGCAGTTTAGGGTTTTGTCAAGTTCTGCTTTGTGAAAACCTATCCAAGTTGTGAAAATGAAACAATATTTTCAGTCATTTTATTTCAGTTACCATAATGAGAAAAGCACTGAAAAGAACGTAAGAAAGGCTATTTCACTCTTCAAATAATTCATGTAATAGTACTAGTTTCCAGTTTCTCCATCTTAAAATATTAATAAGCTCTAAGAAAATGCATTTGTGGTGTAGGACAGTGTTATCTCCAGTGAGAAGTTCTGGAGAATGGAAGCCTTTACAATTTGGAAAGGGACCGAATCACTGGGTCAGATTTGGCTGTATCAGAAGCATCACAAGAGGAATAAGGAACCTGATGTCCTCCTGCTGAGGACAGCACACTCATAGGAAACGCATTTCACAGCTGGCGAATGCACCTGAGCACTGCAGCATCCTGGTCTCCTCCTAGTGTAGACACGCTCTTCAAACCCTGCTGCCCTTCCTATTGAAGTAGGAAAGCCTTTCTGGCTTCCCAAATGTTTCCCAGATGTTTTCTCAATTCCAGCTCCGTCCTGCTCAGAAATACTGGAAATATATACTCAAAGGGAAGCAAGTGGCATTTGCTTCCACGTGTGTTAATGTTTATGCAAAACTACTTTATTAATAATTCTACAGTAAAGATTACATTATTGCCACCTCGCAGTATTGTTCAATACATTTAGATACTGAATCTTTGTTTTTGTGTAATGATGGCTGCAGTCAGACACAACAAATGACTTGACATGAAACTTCCATGGTAAAATAAGAGTATTCTTAAAAGCTGTATTTGTAGGCAATGAATTTGACAAGACCAAAACATTTTTTCCCTAAGAGCTAACTAACAGGCACTGGCTTCAGCTTGCAAATAAATTAATCTTAACATTTTCTGTAATTTCTAAAATCATCTTTAAAATGTTTAGAAATTGCAAGATCATGAAAACAAGTAACAAATGCTAAAGAATTTAGGGAGATCGATTTTTAAGTCAAAAATTGTGCTTGCACGTAGTAAACGTACTAACTGCAATGTATATTTGCAAATATTTTATGAAAATAAAATGGAATAATATCCATTGTAGGTCACCACAGACCACCAATCTAAATATCTACTTTCTCTCTCAAATGGCAATGACATTAATTATATAAATAAATATTACTTCCTTCATTGATTCAAAATGTTTGTAGCTGCCAATTACAACAATTAAACAGAACTATAGCATAAACAGCATTAACTTCCAAGTTGTGTCACAGTCAGTGCTACTCTTTTTAATGATTTGTTGTTATTACCTGGAGTAGAATTTTCCTTGTTTTGCCTTTTGTTCATGCTGCAGCCTCATGTTTTCTAGTTTGACTGGGCTTGGTATGAATCCTATTTCACAGCCTTCTTTTACCAACCGTCCTATCCACCAGTCATTATTAAATTTCTACAGGGGGAAAAAAAAAATCATGTACTAAGAAACTACTGTATTTGGGATCATTTTGTTATTATTTTTAATTTGCAGCTAAGCCATTTTATGTAATTCTTCCCTGCAGTTAATCACTGTACTATGTTATTATGGCAATGAAGAATTGTGGTAATATTCAGAAATACATTAAAATAATTATACCTTGCAAATTATTAAAATGCTACAGTACTTAAGCAGAAACCTTCCTTCATAGACCTCATGATTCTCCCTGGCTGTTATTTCCACCCATTTCACCATCTTTATTTTTTTGTGCTTCATAGTCTTTTCTCCTCATACATGAGAGATGCTTTTGTTCTTCCACGATCTTTCTCCTTGGTGGACACCAGAGATTTCTTCTGATCTGCTCCCACCCACTGCAACAATTTTTGCAGCTCTGTAATAATCTATTTTTCTCATTCCATTATATTCAGTTCTCTCTTTAAAATAAAAAATACTACTCCTCAAACTCTCCCGCTTCTCTGAACTCACTAAAATCTTCTGAAATATGATTACTTTCCACTGCTTATATATGCTCTACTGCATACAGCTCATGCGATCTGCATCTTAAACATACAGTGACAGATCCACAAGGAATGAATATCTTTTGGTAACTAAAATTCTACAAATGCACAGGATAGTTCAACTAACTGAGTTTCAGCTATATGAAATACGAGATAATGACTAATTTAATAATATCATACACACACAGGCGGTTTTGTTTGTTTGTTTTGCAGAGGTCTGTAGACCAGAACTATTTGCTTTTTCCTTTATTAATTATTCACCATTTTTGGATGAGAATAGGTCACTGTTATGTATGGCCCCACATGCAATACTCTAGGAGTTCCATGGGAATAACTACCATCAAATATGAATTTTGGATAATTTGGATTATTCATGAAACTGTAAGAGAACATCTGAATGGGAAGAGAATTTGCCTTCTTCAATCTGAAGCGATGAATGCAGATATTATAGTGCATGTTTAATTATTTAATAAGTAGTTTTAACAAGTGTACAGTTAGGAGTAAAACATGTAAAATGTGTGGGCTCCCATAAAAAGGAATTAATTTCACCGAGAATACAATGTTGGTGGATCAATGATACACAACCTAAATTGCAGTACTATCTTTCATTTTGGCTACTATAGAAATGTTGTGATGCTTGAAACCAACTTTAAGATATTTAGCAAATAAAAAATAAAGATTAAAATAAACGCACTTTTAAGCTCATAAAATATAAGGGGATCTGTAACATTCATCCAATGGGATGCCTTTATGAGGAAGAATACCAATATTTAATAGGGAGCTAATCTGGAGTAGAAGTTTCTCAAGCGGTATTAGCCTGAAACATATTATTAAAATCATAACCTTTCACTGCAAAATGCTAACTAAAGATATGCATGTGCATTTAAAATATGTTGTAGGATAATATAGGTGGAGGAAGACTAGAGCAATTGAGCCAATGGAGGTTGCCATTATATGGATCTGCTCTATGGTATACATGAAGTCTGCAGAAGTAGTATCATTAACTTGGTAAAAAGAAGAGATAGATACTTAAAAACACCATTAAATTAAAATCTGAACAGCCACTACTTTTTTATACTGTCCTATACAGTATAAAATAGACTACTACGCAACAACATTAATTTTATTCTAATTGATAGAAATGCTAAATCCATAGGAAGTTTTTCTTCATACAAAAATAAAAGCATCTGGAATTCACTCCTGCAAAGTCTCAAATCTAAAAGCTGTGTCCGTATATGAAAAGGAGGATAAGATACTTTTATAAGTAAATAATACCACACATAATACTTTTTAATTTTAAAAAGCAATAGTGGAAATCTTGGTAGCGAAGTGTCCAGCTCTCAACATGCTAGCTGGGGTGAGCTATTCTCTGTAATTCACCTGTGCGTGGAGTGCCAAGGGAAACACAAATATGAATTAAATGCAAAGCAGAATTATGGCCATGTATTAAAGCCCCAAAAGATTCAGGAGTGACTATGATGCAGTGCATGTTTCTTCATGCAGGAAGGTATCCTTCATTTTTTTATGTACTGAGTTTTAATGAATGTAACCTAATAATGAAAATAAATTTCCCTCATACTCAATCACTGCAGTACTTTTCACCATTCATGTACATTTTGAACTGAGGTTTTTCTTGTTTGAGACCTCTCAGCAGCACAAATTGGAGAACACTCCTCACAGACAAGAAGAGGTCAGCATCAATCCAATACGGCATTACTATGCAGGCAAAAGTTATCGGAAATTAACTTAGATTTCTTTATTTCTAGCAACCAGTTAGGTATAAAATATAAAAGCAACACTGCATTTTATAGTCAAATATGTTTTTTTACTTTTCATCTGCATAAATAATGAAATTTTGGACATTTCAGTTCTCCCAGCATTAACTATAGGGAGCACCAATATTACTGAAGGAGCAATATCTGGTGGGATACAGAACCCTGCAGAGTGAGCAGGGCATGGCCACAGAAGCGGGAGGGGGAGGACGCGCCTCTGCAGGGAAGGGCCGCTCCTCGCGGGACCCTCCTGAAGAGGTCTGACACGCCCAGACGCAATAGCCTCTGCCAAACGCAGGACCAGCAAGTCCAAGTTGACTCCTTGGGGGTCCCTTCCCACCTCTCCATCCCAGCCGTGCACCTGGCCTGGGTTCAGGGTCCGTTCCACAACCCAGCTCTGGCCTAGCACCACTAGACAGTCAACTTTCCTTAACTGCTTACGGCGAAAACCAGATATTTTTCAAGGCAATTAGCACAGAGTGGCTCTTCTATTCCACCTGAAGCTGCAAGAACAACTGCATTTTAACCTATATTTCCATTCCTCAGCGCTACATGCAGCCATATACAATATAACGACTCAGCTAAGCTGTTTCCTTTTAAGGCATTTCTGGAGATCCAGAAAAGTTCAGGAAACTTTTTCTTCCTCATTATCTTCCATGCATATTTACATATGAGTCTAAGTTGTGCTGTGAGGAAAAAACCATAAATCGTAACAGAAAATCTTCTAGCACTGTGTTTCTGGTTCATACGGGAACAGGGGAAAGACTTGATATGAAGTCTGAGATTACCAGCTCGTTTGAAATGCAGATGGAATAGATGACCATACAAAATAATTTAATCTAACCAAACTGAGACATATTTTCCAGGGCTTCCAGACTCACCAGAGAATGCTGATGGTTTTCTATGGCCAGGACTCTGTGCCTGCTCATCTCTACTTTTGTCACAAGATAGAGCAGAGCAATTCTTTTGCACTCTCATCAGAGAGAAAACGTATTTTCTTCACTATATACAGTTCGACTCCAAATTATCCCTTTTTTTTTTTTTTTTTGTGTTTCATATATAAGGAGAATTATGATCATTAGTCATCAGTATAAAGGCACTAAAAGTCCATTTCTTGTGTTTCCTTAGTCTCTGTCCACCTGTATTTCCACCTGTGTATTAGGAATATTTCTTGCTTCCACAAAGCACCTGCACTAACAGAATCATTGTGCATCATCAATCATAACTACTGAGGGATTTTTCAATAATCTAAAATGGGGCAAAGATACAATTTCAAATGCATGGCTAAGTTGCTCTCATCCTTAAGGTAACTTTTTAGTTCTTCTGCTATAAATTTCCATTTCCATGTGGACCATTTTGTGACACAATGGAATATGACCAGAAGCTGGGAAATCCTGTAAAATGAGGGAATCATTCAGAAGGGAGCAGCAGGCTGCTAAGGAAGGCCTGCATGGGAAAGTTACCAAATTATTTGCTTTGGACTGTCTTGCAAGGAGCAGAAAAAGAACAAGAGTTTACGTGTTCGAAACTGTCAAACTTGAAAATTTTCAAAGCGAAACTACAGGAAAAGAAAACGAATACAGCAAACGCAAGGCGCCTTTTTTGACAGTTGTTACATGCATCTTGAAAATTATCACATCAGTTCTTCAGTATGTAACTGTTAACAACAAAATATTGTCTGTGCCAGGGAAATAACTTCATTCAAAAAAAGGAGACCTAAGGTTTTTGGGTTTTTTTTGAGATTAAGTCACGCAAATAAAAGAGAATCAACCCTTGGCTGCTAAATCACAATGAAACCTCAGAGTGCTAGAATGGTAAAACCCACAGATATTGTTATCTTGGTATATGCAGATGGAGATTTTTAAAGCTCTAAATAAGTGATAGTTACTAGAGAAGAAAAGCACTTGCTTTCCAAATTTCATTAATTTGATTGTAAGGAATTTGTGCCATTGCTTTTATGAGAATAGTATTTCAAAGAACATTCAATTTCTTATATACAGTTACCTTATTTATGTAACATTTGTATAGGGCTTTGACAATGTGAAGCATTATCTTAACATTAAGAAATAGTAGCACTATTACTCAACTAGACCCTTAAAGTGAGATTCATTTACTCCTTTAGTTTGACTTACTTCTTTAACATGAAGAAAATCTTTAGCCTCAAATGAGATGGCCATGCCTGGGACTGGAACATCGTCATCATGAGCTGCACTGTACCCAACATTTGTCCGAACTGCAAATGCAACAGGTTTTGTCTGCAAAACAAAAGATGAACAGCATGAAGATTTCCCGTACAAACACGTGCATATGTACAAACACACACACAGAGGATGATTTCTGCAAATTATGTTTTTAAAATCATAACAATTACAAAGAACACTCAAAACATCCATGTAAAACATTACGAAGTGTCATGTTTACTTACCTCAATTATTTAATATCAACACGTTTGATAGAATACAAGATTTTTATCTAGCTACTAGTGTTCTGAATCAATTTGGGATAAGTCAAATCAGTAATCATAAAACAGTTGGCAATCCATATACTATGCTCAGTTACGATGGCATTGCACAGCAGATCTTCATTTGTCTAAGATTAGAGATTTCTAACCACAGTTCTGTACTTATGTGGTCATGCCTCACACTTGCGTTGCAGTATTTTTAAGAGGTGCGCTTGAATTTGCATGGAGCGTTTTATCCTGCTTTCACGGCAATTACTGGGCCCTTGTCAAATTCAGAAGGGAATGAGAAGAAGAGAATCAGATTTCAGTTTACTAGAACTTGAATTTTAAATTGCAATGGTTTACTATGCTTTGCTAATAAACAGAGAGATATAACATAAATTTGTATAATAATGAGAATTTATGTATACCGTTTCAAAGTAAAACTCATGAAATTCAAACATGGTATAATGGCCAAACCTATTGTAATTTGGCTCCACTGCCTATGGAAGGAAGAAATATAAGAATGAGGCACTTTTTTAGGCATACATATTCAAACCTGAGATCTCAACATTGGCACTAAGCAGTTACCTAACCTTGGATGGACATAAAAATTAAGTACATCCTCTTTGGCTGAGCTGAAAGTCCCTATGCACTTGCAGTTCTGCTGCCATGCTTGCTCAGAGCTACTGCATGCTACGAAGGAGCACGTGCCAGCCCCCACCTAGTCTTCAGGGAAATTACAAATTAGGAGGAATTAGGTGCCAGCGGCTGCCAGTGACCCCTGAGCAAGACATCTCACTGCAGAGCCATTCTGAGAGTGCCGTAATTTGCCCTCAGATCATCAGGTTGTTACCAAATACCAGTCACAGAGAGATTTGCTAGTTCCCATAATTCATACTACAACCTATACCGGTAGTTGGTATCAGTGAGTTACAGGATTTTCACAAGTTCTATTTCCAAGAAGCAGTTGCAGGAAGAGTCAGTGGCCCTCATGGCCCCACAGCTGCCCTCCAGCCTCCTGCACAGCTTCTCCTTCCAAGCCCCACCGGTGCTGAACACCTTTCTGCACAGGTACGGTTAAGCAGGTAGCAAAAGCTGCCATCCAGCTCAGCCCAGCCTATAGCTATAGAGGGCTTCATTTTCTCAGAGTACAGGAGAACAACCTTTATTCTGGTTTATTCTACACCAAACAACACCTTGAGCTTGCTCTCCCGACAAGGATATCACACAGTATCCTTGGGACCCACCGTTGTCCTACCCCAGGCCAAACTTTTAGCCCATCCCAAAATCCTCCACACTGCTCTTATGATCTAGTCTGAAGTCCCGATACATTATGGCTGGTCAAATACTTTTAAAGACGTGAACTGAGTCTCAGAGGTGCTCACAAGTGACTGAAGAAGGCGTCACATAACTTTTCATCTTAAAATATACTAAAGCTTCTACCAGACAATTTTAGCTTTATTAGTTGGTATCCATCATCACTTCAGCTTGGCTAAAAATATGGTATTTTGCTGAGATGACAAGCAAAAAAAATATGTCTCGTTTCCTACGAAAGGAGTTGCTTCCATTTCTTCTCGAAAAAGAGGATATGAAAATGCATCCCCTACTTCATGACAGCAAACCCGAATACCTGAAACCAAAAATTATGCCATATTTTTCTGATTACCAAAAATCCCTGCCTGCTCCATCCAGGATTACTCTGACAACTTGCATAGTGCTAGAGGACAGAAATCTGCCGCATTAGAATACATGATAAAATAATGAGGGATATATAAAAATAATTCTAAAGACAATATCATGCCACCTGGCCTGGAAAGGACAGTTGGAAATAAAGGGAGAGAAGGTTCCCTGTTGCTTAATTTAGGTCTAATGTGCTGTAAAAGCCACAGGGTTCCAATAAAGCAGATTTTAAAACTCCTTAAACAGGCCTGTATTTGAATGAACTACCACAGTCAAACAATTTACGTCTAAGTGCACATTCTAGGAAGGCTTTTTAATTTAGAAGGAGAAACAATAAGCTTTTTCGTTAACAGTGGGGTCAAGAGAGTCTCTGTGTCCAGAAGTGAAACAGGCAGTTTCATTGGAAATAAATTTTGGAAAGGGATTGCAGAATGGGCTTCATGTTTATGTGGTATTCTGGATCTAAATATGTATTTGTACAAAGAGATGATTGGGAAATAATTGGAAAAGGACTTTACTCTATCCCGTCTGTTCTTCCTTCCGGAATTAGTGGAAAAATCTTAAAAATCTTAAGAAAGGTTTGGTAGAAGGGCTCTAAAGACTGAAACTGGTACCGTTTAAACAGGCACTTGTTTAAACTAGAAAGCCTATGGCAGACTAAAAAACTAAATACAGCTGAATATATTTACGGGTTGAAATAACACATCCCAAGAGTTCAATGTCTTTCTTGGTGTTTAGCCACAATTAGAATATTGCAAATAGTTGATTGCTTTTCTTTCTGGGTCACCTGTTCTAGGGAAAAAAAAAAAATTCACAAATCAGAGTACTATGTTAAAGGCAACAATAAAACAAATATACAGTAATTTTTGAAGTGTTTGTTGCTTTCAACAAGGAAAATCCTATTGCTGTTGGAACATGCTGGAGATGTTACTCAATAGATATAGGTTATATAAACAACTTGATTATATTTGCACTGTGCAACTGAAAAAAGTTCCAATCAGAAATAATACTTAAAAAATACACAGACACAACTGATAATTCGCCCATTAACAGGAAAAATACGTAGAAAAATTTGTATAACAAGAAGGAATTGGTTTAGATGAGTTTACTAGATGTTCTTATTAGCTACTATTCTACGTTAGAAAATTATATCCACAGTTTTTTTATATATATAAAAAACACAATCAAAAACCAATAGCCGGCTTAACTCATTGTGCTGGGCATCTTTCTCATACCCTGAATCCTTCCAGAGTGCTGCAAAAGGAGTTTAGGCCCCTAACACAGATTTCTGGGCTCCAGTATGAAAGAAAGGTATGTAAATGCTAGGCACACATGTCCCTTAAAAAGCCCTTAATAAGTTCACCTTGTCATTACACAAATGTACTGTTAGAAGGGCATCGAGACATGATTACGCATTCATGATTACATTTCTGAAAATGGGCATTTATGAGAATGACCATCCAAAAAAAAAATTTGGTGATTCCTCCACATCAATTTAAAAACCTTGCAGTGTTGATGCAACATGGGTATGTGGACTTCCTAGCAGCTCTAATTCGTATCTTTTTCAACTCCCCTACAATTCTCTCAGTTGTTACTAGCACTCAGTTACCCTACATAAAAGATAGCTTACAGAACTAGGCACACCACAAAGAAAAAAAGTAGTCACACAGGCACTGAATTCAGTGGTATCACGTATCTTCCTCAAAAATAAAAGATAACATAAATTACTGGGGCTTAATATTCACACAAAACCCCACAACCTTCCTGAATTTAAAAATTACAAACTAACAGAGTTGATGCTTTCTAGGCTATTACTCATTTCAATATTGAAAATACAGATATGAATAAGTATTAAATTGTCTAATCTCCTAAATAATACTTCATCATTAAATAGTACAGCATGGAATAAATAATTCATTGTTATTAAGAATGATCTTTTTGTAAAGCATAGTAAACTGTCATTGTAGAAATGTATCTCAGAACAAGAATGGAAATATTGAGGAACAATCTTTACCAAACACTGACAGTGGGGATAATATGCTTGCTTATCTATTCTCACATTTGCTATATCCTCTAGCGAATATAAAAAGCACTCAACAGAGTATTGTGACTTACTCCTAATAGTATCAGTGGATGAAAGACTTTAGGCTGACTAAAGACTTTAAAATCTCTGCTGCATTGCAACAAACAGACATCTTCAGCAAGTTAATGTCCTTGACATACTTCTTAGAAGTTATCTAAAATTTCCTATTAGAGGGCAACACCTGAGTACCCAAAAGAGAAAAACGGAAACTACTCCAGAACTATCTTAACATGAAAGATAAGTAGCAGGTAAAAAATCCTCTGTCATTTCCCGCTGTCAAAAAATTAATATAAAAAATCTGAGTAGAAAAACAAAGCAGAACATTGAGCTACAGATATTCACAGAAACAGCATGTCCCATTTTAGATACTTGTCATACTGGTAGAAAGGGAGAATGAATTACCATGGGATTAGACTACAATAATTCATCTAATTGAATATTTAAAACTAATTAATTTATAAAAGTTAAATGCTAGCCTTTTTACATAAATAAATAATTCTGAAAGTTTCATAGAACTGTCAAATTAACTACTTTTTCTTTTCTTGAACTACATTGTCTTGAACTAAAAAATTCCAGTTGTTATGTAATTAGAGCCTTATGTAAAAAAGAAATCTCTTTTTTTTAACATATGCATATGTGTATTTTAAAATATATCTAGCATTTGCTTACATATTCTACAGTTCTAAAATTAGACTGGGTCAAAACAGTTAAGCACTTTCTGTTCATTCTCTAAATCTCCACAAAAATATGATGGCAGTTTAGCGCTCAGTTAATCCGCAGGCTGGACTACAAGGACAGATGCTCCCAGACGTTAAACAGTTTAACATTTCATCTCTCTCTAGAGAAACTATGTAGCTTGAAAAAGTTCACTTATCTTCAGAATGAACATTTCCACCTTGTTTTCCTTTCCCCCCCCTCTAAAACTATATTCATTCAAGGCAGGCTGAATAACCCCACCAGGAGATCAATAACCAGACCATGAACATTACCATCATCTGCACCACAAGGGCAGCAGGGAACACACTCTGGAGTGGGGTTCTTCATGAACCAATTTCAGCTTCTGATTAAACTGAGGATATAAATCAACAAAAATATATACACCAATTGTTAAACCAACTTTGGCTATAGGCTTTTGGTAACAAACATAAATTAAAGTGGGACTAGGGAGACCTTACTTAATTTTCTCTTTTTCCTTCTCACTACTTCTTTTTGGTTCACAAGTTATATTCATTTTATACATCTTCATGCCAACCCTCATTAGTAAGTCAATACTATTTACAGTATTATTATACTCTGCTACTTATATTCCCTCACTCTTGTTGTATGACTAACGTATTCAATGCATACACAAGCATTTGTACACTGTATCTGTCTCAGTCAATTTGTCACTTTAAAGGAGTTCGCACCTGCTTAGCTGAATTCATATTTGAGAAATATTTCACTCGATAACAGAGCAAAATAATAAAATCTGTATTCCTAGAACTCATTTCAGATTTTTTATGCTGTGCCATAAACCCAGTGGATGCAGCCTCTGGGGATCCCAGCCAAGAAGGCAAATTTTCTGACACAGAATTTGCTCACAGAACAGGTCATCTCCCTCACGGCCACTAATTTTGGGAATGTTGCTTGATAATCGAGGTATCTCTATTCCCCATCCACTACCAGAATGTAGAAAAACAGATTAGAGCATTCTCCAAACCACTTTCATTTACACCTGAGGCTGTACTATGTGAAGCAATGACTCTAGGGCTACAGAAATACAAGCAAGGCTTAACACTGCCTTTACTTTCTTCAGCAGTAGGTGATGAGGACCTAGGGTCTCTGATCCATCTCATTTCTCACTCTATTACATCATTCCCACAGTAGAGGTACACTGCATTTACACCAGCTTACATGAAATCAGAATGCTGATCAGAATGCATCTTTTATGAAGGCAATGCCAGCTATGTCAAGAAAATTACTCCAGTTATCATTTTGACAAAGTCCTGGTCGACGTTGGCATCTGTGTTAAAGTTTGGAAAATTTGTCTCAAAGCAAGTCTCCTCCCTCAGTATTTCTACATAATGCTCCACATCCTTCATCATATCCTTTTCACAGATGCCTGTAACCTTATCCTGAAAGCAAGGAATTATTTTTCTCTAATGGGTCTCTCTCGAAACACTACCAGGTTTGCACTCATGAAAATTTAAAACACCACACAATTTTTTTCAGCTGAGGAAAGATGATACTACTACTGAACTTTTCATTAGTATTCTTGGTAGGGAGTAAATATGTCAAACAATGACCTACATTTGGCACCTACATTGGCAGCCCTGTACATAGTGTTTGGGCCATAAGCAATATTAATATCCCACATAGGACAAAGGTCAATAGCCATGTGATGGCCTGATAACTGCAGTCTTAAAATATGTCACTTTATTTTGCCTTGCTGTTGACTACATATATATGAAGCAAAAACAGTTCAAAACCCAGATGTTTTACAAAATTACATTATTTTCATGGTTATTTTAAAGAAGTTTACAATGTTATGAAATATATACTGTCACAAAAGCAGCTCAAGAATGGAAAAATAAACAAAAATAATAAAAGAACTTTCCTATTTTAATTTTTTTATTTTGCACACTAATTTATACATCTGTTGCACAAGAAAGAAAAAACAAACCCACCTGAGTACACAAACAATTCACAGGAAATTTACATCCTACATGCTGATTATTGCTGGAGCCTCATTACAGGTAAGTAATTGTCCAATCTTTAAAAATAGCATCTGCTCAGCAATCTCATCGCTAAGGAAGCAATGACAATTCATGGATGTCCCAAGAGAAAATTAGAGTATACCTGCTGTCACTAAAAGTAGCGATCAATAATATGACTTCCCAGCAAAGATCAGGCCTTCTTTTATTGGCGTGGGTGTATGTATCAAACAAGTCCGGCAGCAAGACAGAACCACAGAATAATTGAGGTTGGAAGGGGCCTCTGCAGTCACCTCGTCCAACCCCTGCCCAAAGCAGGTCTGGTTGGATCAGGCTGCTCAGGGTGTCCAGGTGAGTCTTGAGCACCTCCAAGGACAGACACCACAACCTCTCTGTGCATCCTGCTCCAGTATTTGACCACCCTCATAGTAAAAAAATATACAGGAACTATGGTTCACTCATATATCTATGAGTGAGGGACATAAAAATCTGTAACGGACAACAAATACTGGATTTTATACTCCAGTACAAGGAGAATGAAGTGTCCTTATAAGTGGAAATCACCATTTCCAGTTTTAATTGTAAGTGGTCTAAAAAGAGGGGGTTTTTAACCACTAGGTTGGGATTTTAGTGTATGTGTGTGTGGCATATATAGTATTATGTGAGGTTAAGACAGCAGTTGTATTACTTTCCTACAGCAGATAGCACTGCCCCCATAACCATCTAATGCCTGAGGTTCAAGTCTCGGATTGCCTGCCTGTGCAAGGTGCCGTACTCAGCACTTCCAATAAAGTGAAGGAGCTGAAAAACAAAAGTACAGTGGGAGACCAAAACACAATAAAATTGTAGTTAATAAGTAGCACCCTGAGTACAACAACAATGGTATAATGAGATTCAAACTCTTCTGAATTATTAAGGCTTTTGATAGCATGGATCTCTCCTGAGGGATCTGGGAGAGAAGTGGTCAGCCAGAACATGTAGTTCTCAAGCCAAACTTGAGAACTTACTGACTCAGGCACTGAGAAATTATTTGATATGAGTACATTTTACCATCTATTTCCAAAACTAAGGCAACATGAACTATGCCCAGCCATTACCAGTGCTTGCACTGATACCTTACAAAGGGTTTCTCACCGAATTCCCGCCTAGGAAACATCACAATCGCTGCTCTCCAGTGCCTGACACTAACGTGCATCCTCCTGCAAGGGTGGCCAGCAAGGAGATGTCCCCATTGCACAAGCCACCGCTGCAATCAGCCTTCCTCTTGGACTCTCCAAGCAGGCTGTAAGTGTCGCTGCATGGAAACCCAGCTATTAAAGCTTAAGCGTGATTTTTCTTAGGCTCGAGGCCCCTTGGTGAAATTTGCTAAGGAAGTTTCTGAATCCTTGCAGTTCCTTGGTATCCCTGCTACAGCAATGCCTGCTCTCAATGTTAAAGAAAAGAAGGAAAATTTAACACATCCAAATGGTACAAAAGAGTCTGCCAGATCCATTTTTTCTTAACAATAGGTAGGCTTAAGATAATTTTTTTTTTGTCCTCTCGTACTCTCTAGAGATACTTTTGTTACTATTTTAGCTCATCTTCACACACAGCTTGAAAGTCATGCTTCCTACTTCCTTTTACGAAATCAGATTTGAATAGAGTCTCACCGATGTCGGTTTACATTCAGCTCAGGAGGCAGCAAAGACTGAAATAGCTTTAGTGACGCACACGGAGCTTTCTCATATGAGCGGGGTCTGTTTTTATTAGAGCATAATGCCAAAACTCATCGCTGGCCGTGTGTTGTCTGCATGCAAGTGTACATGAAAGGTGGCTCTTCGGTACCACCCACTTGGGGAGTTAACGGGAACAACTGGAACCGGCACAGCTGAAGAAGTCTGTTTGTGCTTGCTGAGAACATGCTTATTCTGGCAGCAGAAGCCAGCAAATGAAAACTGTCGTTTGCAATAGAAATACTGCGCTGGGATTTCAAGTTCTTTTTTTCAGTGTCACAAGTGAGGACATTTTATGCTTATGAGACATTTTAAGCTTATGAGACAGCATTTTAGTAGATCTTAGCTTTTTGGCTAAATTGAGGTTCACATAGAGAAAAAATCTGCAGTATCATTTTCAGGCTATTCACAAACAAAAATTCTCCAGGAGAAGCATAAATCCGTGACACAGCAAGCTAAAGTAAACACTAAATAAAGCAACAACACAATGGTTGGTTAAAAATGTAGATACTATTATCAAAAGCTCCTGAAAAAGAGCTATATCATTGAAAATGTTTCTTAATTCAGTATTATGCATGCCAGTTTTATTGCTAGTTCCAATATTTAAATAATTCTGCACTTCATTTTTTCAATTGGATCAGAAAGTCTCTATGTCTGCTAGAGCCAAAGGTTAATGTTGTTAAAATGTGTCACTTTTACATAATTTGTTAAGCATGTGTTTTTTTAAGAAACTATGCTGAAAAATTCTCCCTTTATTAGAAACATACGTTTTGTAGCTAGATTGCTCTATTTCCAGGAGTTATATGAATACATATTCCAAGGATGATATTTTAGAGTTTGAAAAGTCAAATGTTATATTAGCTCTTAACTAATATGCTGAACAAAAACTGAGAAGTTATTTCAGCACATGGTCAACACTATATCTTACTCAATGTGCCTGCCCCTTTAACGTGATTACATTTTATGGCCAAAGCTTATGTTATCCTACTCTTCAACTGAGTATTATTGTTTCTGTAGGTCTTGCACTATCTGAGATACTTCTCATATATAAATTCAAATGGAATCTCTACTGCAAATCTCCTTGACAGCCTAGATACAGATTACAGAAATTATAACACATAGCACATACATTTAAAGCTGTGGTAAAAGAACATTTATTAAAGTTGAAAGTTAAACATCCCAGACTTCGGAGAAGTGGAAATGGAAGTACCTTTAACTTAGAGGAACAGTGGTATCTTTAACTTAACCCTCATTATGTACAGTATTGCGGTACAACCATTAACTTTATAATCATATATTCTTCCCCACTCCAGTACTATTACTTACTTGCATGCAGGATGGATCTCGCCTTGGACTAGATCAAGAATGTATGAAACACAAGGAGCTACCTATGGTATCCTATACTCCTCTGATGGATTAACTTTTGCCATCAGAGAGTTAGGCTTACCCAGTTCAACAGAGAAAGGCAAGCAGTCTCTACGGGATGATTTACCTCTTTTAAAATGGCGTGAATCACCTTTTGCTTCTCTTTCTCCCCCAAGGAGGGAACTAAAGCACCAATCTCTAGTTATCCAGGCATACCAAATCCTACCCACAACTCAGCGCTATGAATGAAAGGTTTCTTAAATTTGACACTCAACATTAATGGAAATTTTTGATCTCAATCTGTGACTTGGCTGCCCAGCTGTGATACTACAAAGACAAATCAATGCTCACACAACATTCAGATAGCTTCTGCACAAGGCCCCACAAAATCAAGAAATCATTAGAGAAGTGAATACTCCTCTCTTCTTAATATGCAATAAATCCAACATTAGGCAAGGAAGAGAACAAGAAAGGAGAAAAAAAATAATCGACAGCTACCTGTTAAATATAATCAGACTATACAGTAAAGACTATAGCATTATATACCTGCACAGGAAGGAAAGTTAAGCTAGCATAAACCACCTTAAATCGTTTCTTTTCTAGCTTTGGAGCACCTGATACCGCATACTTAGTTTGTTTTTTTTTAGTTTAATTTTGTGTATGTATGTGCAATTTTCTATGTTTAAATAAAACAAACAAGAAAGAGATCCCTTAAGTAACACATTTCTAGTGTCATGCTGACATTTTCACGCACCATCAGTATGACTGAAATCTTTATATCCACTGTCAAAAACTCCTTGCAACTTCAGCTGCAGAATTAACAGACTGCAAATCGTTTAATATAAGTAAGAGGAGTAGCACTAGAGTTGAGGCACACTTCGGCTGTGCTCTTCTCAAATATTTGCTGAAAGCAGAACTGTGAGACTTGGGAAGTAGAGCTATTTAAAGCAAAGCTAATCAGAAACGTAGTCTTATCTGAAATTTTTCTTTTTTTTTTTTTTTAAATAAAATTTACCTGAAGCTGATACAAAACATACACAATATTAGGCAAAACATCTTAATTTTGGCAGAATGACAAACAAAAGAAGAATAAATTCTATGTCACTAACTTCACCTATTATAATCCTCCTGTATCTATTGCAATCCTCCTTTTGCCCTTCGGGCAGAAATGCACATCTTGAGTCCTCAGCCTGGCCATCACTGTGGCCGTGCACATCTGGGAGAAGAGTGAGCACTTATCGCTTCCCTTTCTTTTTGCACGGAATTGTTCCCGGGAGGTTTAGCACCAGCAAAGCTGCTGTTGCACTGCAGTAATCCTGCCCCGCTATAGGAAGAGTCGCGGCCTTGCCCATATGTTCTGGAGATCACTTTTGCCAGAAAAATCCTCCAAAGATTTAGAATTAAGTTAGAGCAGCATCAGGGCTTCTCTGACATAAGCCAGCAACCAGGCAGAATCATGCAGGGGAGAAGCCAACATAAGAGTGGCTAAAAGCCAGGTTTTGGGCCATTCTTCATCTGAGCCGTGCCAAAAGCAGCCCATAATCAGGGCCTAAAGATTTATGAGAGTTCTTATCCCATTCCTGTCCAAAAACACTCTCTCACAGTAATGCGCTAGAAATGGAATTACTTTTCTTTAATATTTCCTAATACTTCTATTTACTTTTCCTTAAGACATCTCATTTGGATTCCTTGCTTGGAGCACAAGATAAAACAGGTTTCCTGGTGGGTGTATGAGATGTAAGAGTGAAGTGCTGTGATTATGATATCCTTACAGAATATATTATACAGCTGGTCCACAGCTAGTCATCTAGCCAGCAGATGAAACACTAGCTGGCTGGCAATAAACCTTACTCTTATTATAGCGTAGAACTGCTAAGGTTTAATTCCAGGTTGGATGCAGCAAGAGTTATTACAAAAGCATGAAATAAAATGACACAGAATTATAACAATTTTTTCTTTGTAAGAAAAAGAGACATGGCATCAAAATGCAAAGTGGCGGTAAGAATTCTAATTTGGGTTTCTAGACATTTTTAATTTACTCTACTTTCTTCGGCTCAGTAGACTGAATTTCCGTGGGTATGCAGGGACGTAGTTCCTTAGGCTGAACCAAAGCAAGTGGAGCAGCCCGCGCTCAGTCTTACCAGGGAATCAACCTGAGCAACCTGTATGATACAGCTGCCTATCTACACACAGTTGTTTTATCCACAGAGAACAGGTATTACACATACTAGCATCTTATTCATAAGCAGCTGTCATTTACACGCTCAACATTACACAGGGCTTTACATGCCTTCACCTCCTGTTGCAACAGGTTCTCCTGCGAAGCGACTGCCACTGGCATGAGAATCAGCCCTTCTCCCCTCCTACCCCCAAATTGTCTTGCCCTTTATTTTTTAGGACTTAGTTTATATTAGAGAAACTCAAAATTTAGTTTCTTTCTCATCACCACATACTGTAGAGGGGAGAACACCCAGAGGAGGAAGAGGATGCTCATCAGGGAACCCCATCACTTCTTTCTCCAGCTGGCCAATGGGAGCCCTCCCTTACCTTTTTTCCCTCTCTTTCTCTGCCCTGTTTTTTTCTTATTTTTCCCCAAAAGTACCTTTCGCCATAAAGAATTGATGTATGTCATCAACTATGGATCTGGTGATACAGCTTTGTGCATGTAAGCCTACCTCAACACCCTTTGTGCATCAATGCCATTTACATGCAATACAAAGAATTAGCGGACAACAAATATGGTTTGCTAACAAGCAACTAAAACTCTGCATACTTTAAAGCTTCTAAAAGAAAAATTTTAAAATTCTGTATCCTTCCTCTAGTATCAAAATTATATAAAATCCATGGCTATACTCCAAGGAGATCTGCAATCCTTTTTGAATTGCTGGTAGTCAACCAGAAGGCTGGAAATGGCCGTTATGGCATAACTCGCATGCACAAAGTGATACTGGGGATACAGGAAAACAGGTGGTAGAACTCTGCTCTTTATTTATTTTTTGAATTTGAATGAATTTTATTAATAGCCATATTCTATTTCCATATTTACTTGAAGAAATTAAGAAACTGGAGTGAAGCTTAAAAGTAGAATATTAAGCTGCAATGCTGTTAAAACATTCTATTTTTGTGAATAAAACCTGTTTACAAGATATAGAGAATGGAGAGACAAAATAAAATCAGTAGGTATTATTTAAATAACATATTTTAATCTTGTTTTACATTTGTATTTCATCCCAAAGAAATACTCTTCTTTGCTAGTGTGAATAACTTCTTAAATTGGTTGATTGGTATCAAATTCAAGATTTCTAGTACTTGTTTTTACGGGTTTGTTCATTTTTTGAGTCAGACATTGGAAGACAAAAGCATGTTTTACTGGTTTTCATCTAAAATGAATCCTTTTCTGCACAATGGGAATAAAAAGTACTTAAAATTAATAAATATAAACACAATATTAACTTTATGCAGCTTTGTAATTTTTCATATTACTTTAACGCAATATTAGCTTAAGTTTTAAAATATTCATTGTAAAATAACACTTATTTAATATAGTGCATGATATCACTATGGGTTTATAAAGGTTGGTTTCACATGAAACAATACAGATTGTGTACCTAATTAATCAGCATCCTTCCATTTGTTAAAAACTGAAGACAACTAACTCATCTGTTTACACATCACTAACCGATTTACAGAAATTTTTTGTTGTCACTTTGCATTCTCACCATTATGGTAACTGAAAGGAACTGGAAGTCCACTGCATAATAAAAATCATGTCTTAATTAACAAAAAAGAGTTGTGTGAATATTTGCATAATTAGAATTTACATGAAGGAGATAGCATTTTCTGGAAAGGAAAAGAAAGATGTTGCCTAGCATAACAAATAATGTAGACCTTCTCTAAGGTTCAGAATGCACTGTGAGATAGACCATTCAAAGTCTCTGATTTAAGGATAAAATCAAGGAGGAAAACCAAAAAAGCCAAGGAAGGGAAATGGCCCAGACATTATAAGCAATCAAGCCTGGAGAAGGTGATAAGGGTTTTATTTGAATAATTACCAATCATATACAGATAGGTCATTGTCTTAAATATTTAAACTATGTAGACATCTACTGAGAATGGAGCCAACCAGGATAAGAGTAACACCTTTGAATGTGCTGGAAACCACAAGTAGGGAAAACAAAATAAAAGGGGCTCTTCTAGGTTTGCTTCTAACCAATTGGTAGAAACTGTTTAAGAACATGAAAGTGGAAAGAAACCAGTGCTCATGAAATGGAAAAACTCACCAACAGTGAGGAAAAAGTGATAACAAGAGAATGAATGCAATGGTCTCTGGGAAAGCAGATTTTAATATACTTTCAGTATATTCGCAAGTATAACTGCTTCCCATGGGAAGCAGTTCTCAAGGAAAAAATTAGTTCAGGAAAGTGACAGGTCCTCAGTGAAATAATATTAAGGGCACAAGCACAAATTAACCTATATGAAAAAAGATAGAAAGTACATAACCTGAAACTTAGGAAATACTACTAAAGGGGAAATTAATATGAATACAATAGAACCAAAAAATAGGGGAAAAAAACCAGTATAAAATTATATACAACTAGTTAGCAATATTAAAAGTATTTTTCCTCCTGCTTTTAATGTATATTAATAGTAAAAAGCAGACCAAGACAAGAGTTCTCTCACCCAAAGGAAAAATCTAAAACTCTATGTTCCTATGACTCTATGACAAAGCAGAAATACCATGTATATTTGGTTCAGTCTTCAATTTTTAAAAAGTTCACTATTACTGCATATTCAAAGGGGGGAAAAAACCAACAAAAACCCAAATGAACAAACAAAAAAAATCCAAAATCCCCAAAAACACCCTGATGATGATGGAGTGAAAATTAAAAGTAGAGAAAGAAAAGCACAGGTGAGACAGAGGTTTAATAAAACTCCAGCTATAGCATATTTTGCTCTGGCAAACTTTGAGCCATAGTAAGTGGGAGAAAAAGGACTATGACAAATGGAAGAACAGTCGAGCTAACTTCAGTTTCCAGAAAAATATAATTAAAATAAAAAGCTTATGCAGAGAAAGCAGAAGATAACAAGGAAAACCTCTATAACAAAATATGTCACACAGCTCTAACTTCTTTCTATAGGAGAATACACGGACAGCAGAGAACCCTCTCTCTGCTGGACTGACTGATGCTCTGAGCTTTGCTCCTCTAATAGTCTCACAAGCAAGCTTTAAAAGTACTGCTGAAATAGGGGGATTGCACAATGAATTGGAAAAGTTAACAGTAGGTTGCTATCAAATATGGAAGATGGATTAATCAATTTTCTGCAGTTTTGTATCCGTTGTCCATTACCACTCAGTATTTCCATTAACTATTTGGATGATGGGATACAGAATGTCCTTCTTAAATTTACAAATGACACTAAACTGGGAGAAACTAAAAGAACTATGGAAGAAAGTAGGAAGACTTCAAAACTGTCTTTCTAAACCAGAAAAATGATCCAAATGAAAAACAGACCACAATTTAATCAGGAAAGCTGCAGATGACCAGACAGCACTCATCAACTCCGTCAGTAAGAAGTGTTTAACTGACTCGATGGTTGTCCTAATGACAGGATTTAAGAACTGGATCACAATTAGAAGTGACTGTCATACATGTGTGAAAGGCAGTACCCCATGGAAGATGACCAGGCAAGAATACAGCCCACAAGGCCCAAAACAGTGTTTCCACACGATTCAAGAGGGACTGGGGCCTTACCCAGCACGTGCTGCACCATCTCAGGCACGGCGCTTCAAGAGGGTGTAGGAAGAAGAGAAATGGTTTGGACAGGAACAGCAATGATGATTAGAGGTGTAGAAAACAGCAGGGAGAACGCAGAAACATCACTTATTTTCTAACTGCCAGAGGTTTTAAGAATAAGTTACACAAATACCTATAAGGAACTGCTTAGGTACAACTCATCCTGAGTTGATGTAGAAGAACAGACTTCTTGGGAATGCCTTGAAATCCCTTTAAGTCTTAATTTTATTTTACTGTGTGAGCTCTTTCACATTTACATAAGTTTATTTTAAAAAATGAAATATGTTAATCTTATTAAACTCCTTTAATTTTAGACTTTATCTCCAGTCTTTGCCAGCTATTATGTCAAAAGTGCAATCATTTAACACTACTTAAATATTTAAAAAGAAAAAAGAACAAGAAAAAAAAAAAACAGAAGGATGACATCAACCACCAGGCAATGGACTGTAAAACTTAACATTCACAAAACACTCAAACTCTCTCTCTATTTCACTACTTCCACCGGCTTGGTCAAACTCATGCTGGACTTCATGGAGTCACCAGCACAGCTAATCTGTTCTCTCTTGCATATCTCATACTATTGTTTTCTATGAACAGAGATATCTCTAGGGAATTATTTTTTACTTACTTTTTGTCCCCAAAGCAAACAGACAGGCTCTATATACATATATTGGGTTAGTTAATTATCCTTTTCTGGTACTCTATGAACTCCTCATGTGTTTATTAATGTGGCATCTAAGTGCTACATATTAAAATTCATAAAAGCATTCATACGCAGCTCACAATGGCAATATGCAGGCAGGGAGAGAAGCATAAAAAAAGACTAGACCCAGAGTGACAGAAGGAAAGATTTTTTTTCTTGGCCCCTAAAAGAGACAAGGTGGGGTTTATTTCACAGAAAAAGTTACTAAGTTGCTGGGCAGAAAACAAGCCTTAAAGAAAAGACCAACCCAACTCAGGGCAGAAGTCACCTTTCTCATTTCGAGTTTTCTCAATTTCATGAAGTTCGTTGTTCTAATTTTAAGTAGTTTAGGGAATTTTGAGCTGATTTCAGGCTCAGATTTCAGCAAGAAATTTTTTTGTTTTTTTCCTGACACTGTGGTAAGAGGGACAAGACAGGACCATGGCAAAAGAACCGAGTCACCAGTAAGGAGAGGCAAGCCCTTGTGTGCAGGCAGATTGCTCCTACATGGAGAGCTGACCATGGCCTATTTGCTGCAACCACTGCACAGTTCAGACCATGACAGTATGCAGAGGCTGCAGCTCTAGAATAGAAACCCAGGAGAGATGGAAGGAGCTGCAACCCAGGTATCTCAGTTAGTGAATGTCGTACATTATCTTCTGGGGAGGAGTGAGACAGCACACAGGCCAAACGCCTGGATATTGTTCATCACTTTAGACAACCCAGATCAAAAGATGCTATAAGTGACTTTATTGACAGAGAGACTTAACTTCTAGGTGGTATGACAGCTTGGAGACAAGATACGGAAAAGAAGGGATCTTATGCAAGGGTTCTGGATGCCCCAAATGGCACTAAGCTGTTTCCCAGATATAAAAAAGTATTTACTACTAACACTTTTCTTTAATATATAAAAGGTTTGTCCACTGTATGAAACTGAGTAGAGAGAAATAGTGGTGTCCTGCTTCAGTAGTCAAACAAAAGGCTCTAGTTGTATTTAAACATGTCTCCAGAGGACATAGTTCACACCAGTACAGTTTACACCAGAAAGTACTGCCTGTGCTGGAATAGTCCCAGAGTACCACTGACTAAGTTTTGGGCAAATAAAACTCTAAGAAGGTAACTTGGAGATCCAGTTACAGTTTATGGGAACATCTGGGAAAACAGCAAAGAAAGGAAGGGAAGAAAATGTAGAAGCACTTGGGCATCTGTTGCTATTGAGAAGTAGCACATTAAGCTTCAGCACTGAGGTTGGTTGTAGGTAAAGGACAGCACTCTGCCTCGCGTGGGAGGCTGACACACAGGCTCACGGGTGTGGGAGGATACATGCCTTGGTGGGAAGCACAGGCCAAGATCCCTGACCCTGTGAGGAAAAGAGACAGTCCCCTCCAGGGACACGCAGGGAGCAACCCGCAGAGAGAGAATGTCACTCTGTAGTAGGTCAGGTCAGGTAGCAACTTATTGAGACACAGAAAGTGTGGAAAAGTGGCCCATAAAGCCCTCCTTGATCCCTCACAATAAGGAGACTGCCCATGTTTGTAGGCATGATGAAGCCAACCACGATGGTGGCAGGTGTAACTGAGCAGAAAGGTCACAAAAAGACAGAAACAGAGTGGGAAGTATGTCAAGAGATGGAAACTCAGAAGAGCCAGAAAAATAGCCAAACATCCTGGATTGCTGAACCCAAAGGACATCCTGGATTGCTGAACCCAAAGGACATTACCAAGAAGTTAACGTTAGTATTCAGCCCTGCCCCAAGATTCAACCCACAAAACCTAAGACACAGAGAGAAAAGCATCAGGTATCTGCTATTCCCAGGCTGGTCCCAATCCTAAAGCCACCAGACAGTGCAGTGATTTCAACACCCAGACTCCCAAGAAATGAGCAGGGAAAAGGACAAGAGATGTGAACAAGGTAGTACTCCAGAGAGCATTTTGTTTCAGGATAATCTGCAGCAGGGAAGCTAATATAGGAGCGTCAGGTAACCATGACTTGGTGTCCAGGGGCCAGGCAGGGAAGTGTTAGAACTTGCTGATCCAAAGCTTTTTACACCACCACGCCCCCCAGAAATGTGACATTTAAAACACCCTGAGGACTGATAAAACTGTCACAGAGGAAAAATAAATAAATAAAAAGGCAAAGAAGAGAGAAGAGAGACAGCTTAAGCTGTGAAAGAGAGTGTTAGGAGATAAATTTATGGGACGCTGTTCTGTCACTTGTCTTTGAGCAGCAGCTGACCGAGCTCGCTGGGCTACTGGAAGCAGCCCCAGCACGTAAGCTAGTATCACCCTGCATCACAGCACTGCTCATGGAGGAAATTCATAGAAGTAGCAGTAGATCTGGCCTTTAGCTTTACCTCTGATGTGATTACTACAGAGCTCTCCCCAACCGGCAAAAGCACAGCAGCCAGTACAGTAAGGATAGAATCTATTGCTTTTAAAATTCATTCCCCCTCTTCCTTTTCCCTCTGTACTTCCCCCCCATCACCTTCAACTGTTGTGCCAAGCATTAAAGGAAGGTCATAAGCATATCCAAAGTGCAAAACATTCACTATCTGCCTGCTTTACGTAGCTTGGCAGACCTTCTTGCTAAAACGTGTATGTGTTAGACCCAGGGGTCACAGAGAAGAAGAAAAATCTGGTAAGTGACCAGAATCTTAAAAAACTCTGTGTCACAATGAAATGCAGCTACCAAAGCAGCTGAGGCATTTTGATGGGCAGTGGCCTGGCCTCAGTTAGATGTTTTTGTCATGCCCCTCAACCTCCCCAACCGCAGCATGGCAGTCAGGTGGGCATGAATCCCGGAAAGCACAGCCCTGAATGGCAGGACTGGCCCTGGCTATTGTCCCAGGGCCAGAAGGAGTTGGTGGTCAGGCAGCAAGTCTGCCACCCTATGTGTCGATTTGGGGTTTTTTGTTGTATAAAACTAATAAAAAAATAAATTTCCAGTATAAATCCTATCTATTCCAGTTGTTTGCATTTTCGCGATTGAAGGTACAAAACAAACACCATGTAACTTTTCTCATCAGTTACAACTGTAAATTGATTCTTTTTATTTATTCTCATTTTATGTAACAAGTCAAAGGCAAAAGAGTTCAAGTTGGAAGTAACAATTTTATTCCCCCTTTTTTGCAGTCCAGCTTGGTATAATGTGTTCTCCCCGTGTAACTCAATGTTCCCATAAATCCCCCAAAGCCCAACCCTTTCTGTTTTACCAGCACCAGCACTATTTACTCACACTTTTTTTTCTTTTTTTTTTTCCTGCACAGGATCAAATTAGCCATTTCTGAATTCAGAAAGACTAAGAAGATATTGGTTTTATATTGGTCTTTGTATCAAGACTGTATTTTTCCTTGCTTCTGACATTTAGAAACACTGGCATTATGGGAAACCAGCAGACCAAAGGAAAAGTGTTTCTGAGACTTTTACACTGGGTGCCCAAGGGAATGAGGCTCACGGCATTATACTTGGAGGCTGCGTGTGACTGTGCTCTGGTGCTTGCCTGTGCAGCCATCCCACACACCATGACCTCTACACCCTGTAAGTTTCCAGTCTTTCACACAAATTTGATAGAGGAAGTAGAAGTCTATACACAGTAAGTTCTCTTAAGTTTTGTGATGACAGGTGAGCAGGTAAAAGTGAAAAAAGCGTAAACAGTGCAACTAAGGCACAAATGTCAACCTCACTTTGCAATCAAAAGTCAAAGTCACAGAAAAAGAGCGTTTAATCCGTATGCTGGAGAACTCCTTTGTTTTGATGGTAGTACAGTAACATGACAACCTCAACAAAGAGAAATTCAGTATGAAAAAGGATCCGGGGTCTACAAACTACATTTATTATCCTAAATACAAATCTAGTTAAGTATTAAATACGACAAAAGGTAATATCAAGACATTCTGTGAAAAAGCTGTGTTCTTTTAAGCAACCTGTGAGAGTGTTTTTCTGCCTTATGTTACAAGCAAGCAGTAAAGAGCACCCTGCCTTTCACTGGCTTAATACATTATAGCAGATTTGAATCATTAACATTGAAACCAACCAATGAATTCCTCAGGAAGCAGAAGCCGTAGCTGACCCAGTAACCCTTGAGAGGCTTAGGAAAAGCTTAGAGCCTTTAAAAGCATAGCAGACACAAGCACCTGGCAGATCCTCCATCATAAATATCACTTCCTCTCTAGAAAGAGAAAATCCTGCCACCCCAGTGAAAAGACCTTGGAAGACACATCCTTCTTCTCAGAGAGGGATATTTAGTCAAACTGCTAAGAGAAGCACCATCCCATGGGATGCAGGACGGGAGGGAAGAGAGGGAGGGGACTTTAATTCCTGGGAAAATGCCTCACAAGGTCAGGAAATTACTGCTGATCAAGCCAAGAAAAGGGACGCCACTGTTCCCAGAAGGCAGAGGGAAGGAGCAAACAACAAGAAACCTTTAACCTTTTTGTTCACCATATCAAAGTGGTCAACCAAAGGGTAATGATAGCTGACTGGCTTTCACATCCCATAACCTCACAAACCACTAGACCCCCTGGCCTTGTCATTTCTCTCCCGTCAGCATTTCATGAGCTGTTTCAAGTGTTCTGAATATTTGACCTTTCTTGTTCTTTTATTTCAAATGATAAAGGAACTCTTCTATTAGATCACACTGGCACAGGTGTGTTGATTTTTTTTCTTTCTTCATCTTACACATACGTCACTGGGTGAATGAAGTCCAAGCTATCAATACCTGACTTTAAAGAAGAAACAATTCAGTTCATTACAATAAAACTTGTACCCAGTCCCAAGAATAGAAAAAGGCCAAAAGGCCAGGAAAGTAAACTCCCATGTTAAACCAGACCTGGCATTTCTGTAGATGGGAAATGCATATGAAGGAAAGGTCTAAAATCTTCCAAGTCTTAGAAATCACTACCCATTCCTTTGCATACAGAGGAAAGTCAGAACATCCACAAGTAACTGGAGTCTTTGAGGTGCAGGCTAAACGGTCTTCTTTGAACAGACAATATGACAATATCTTGACATTATGGTAAGAAAACTGTGACTTACATACCTTTTTTTTGTTTTAACATATTCTAGAGAAGATGTGTGATTTTTCTGTTCACCTTTACAGGCAACTTGCACACAGGGTAACTGTGCTCCCAGACAGAAGACATAAATGAAGATAGCAATGAAGATATACCCGTTCAGCGACGATCTGCCACTCCTATGCACTTCACCAGTTCCCGTCCTCAAAATGAACAGTGTAGCCCTTCACACCACAGGACATCCAAGAGCTCTCCAGCTTTAACTACATGCATCCTCTTGGCCCTCACCTTTTTGCAGCTTAGAGAAGTTCCCAACAGGCTCCTGGATTTCACTGTCCTGACCCCATTCCTCCGACGGCAAAGCAGCAGCCAAAACCTCCATTGCTCCCCTGGCTGCCAGGTTGTGTGGGGAAAGGACGTGAGCCCCCTCCACTGCCCAGCCCAGCTTCAGCCTTTCCAACCCAGCTGCTCTCTTTGCCTCTGGCAGTCCTGTTCCTCAGAAATCTCACTGACTGCCTCCTCCCGTTCAGTATCATACTCCTGCTCCTTCCCAGCTCCCTGGTTTCAGAGAGGATGGAAACTAATAGTAGTTTTTGAGCTAAGTTTCGTGGTTGCAGTGTTAGAACATCCTGCCAATGTTAAACAACCTTTCTGAACCCTCCTTGCTACCTTTGCAGGGGAACGAAAGTTAATGTGATTCCCTGGCAAGTTAAAATGAGCAGGATCAGTCTTGGTTTTACACCACCCTTTCAGCAAGGTAATACCTGACAAAACATTCTTATTAAAGTATATTGAAGCATGGCCATGTTCCACACATACGTCCAAGGAAGACTGAATGGCACAGCAAACCATGACAACAAATTACTCAAGTGAAAAATGCAAGTATGAACTGTAATAACAACTGAGGAAACACTGTATTTTTCTTGACCAAAATGCAGGTTATAAAAATCTTATTGAACTTAATGGGGCTCATTTATTGTGAAATGGCAAGGTGGATAAGTTGCATAAGTTTCCTGTAAGAAAATGATCCCCTTACAGAGACAAAGGGAGGGAGCCCAGATCCTTAGAGCACAGCCAGCTCCTGCCCGAAGGGACAGGGTGGCACGTCTGTCAGCTGGTGCTGCTCTGCAAATGCGTCCCCGCAGCAGGGGCTCCCGGAGGCTGCAGCCTGCTCAGCCTCTGGGGAGGCTTCAAGCCTCCACACTGGGCACAAAACTCCTCTTCTCACCCTCTTGTATAACTCAGATAAATACAAAATTGAACAGACAGTTTGTGCGTTATTTAATTATTTGAGAAAATACTGTACAGGATCTTAATCAATAAGACTGTTTAGGGTTAAGACTAAGCAGGTATTTCCACTAGAACTGTTAGCAGAGATGCTGCTCTCCAACCATGGTTTGGCATGGGAAAGGCTGCTACTGAAAACTGATGCTTAAAAATTGATTTGTATTAGGGAGTCATGGGTTTTTATTAGCAAATGACTTTTAGAAAAGTATAAGAATAGTTTTACTTAAGTTACATAAGAATAAGAATAAATAATAACAATCACTTTTCAGAAGTTATTCTATTTCAGAGATAGTTAATCTTCTCTGTCTTTTGGGGGCGGGGGGGGGGACAAAACCAAACATAATTTTAATTCTTTAAGTAGTTTCACCCAAACCTGTAAGGAATCAGACGCTCAATTTTGCATCTGACATATCCTGGCAGACAATTTCAATATCCCTAAGAAAGTTCCAAGAAAACTGGAAGTACAACTCATTAAGATACAATAATCTATAGGGTAAAAATCAATAGTAAAGTATCCTCTAAGGTACTATCATGACAGAAGAACATAAGTAACTCATTGACTGTTTTCAAAGTGTGATACACCAGCTGCTTTGAAATCATATCTATTGTTAATTTAAAATAAAAATGTGTTTTATGAAGTTGTGATAATCAAATGAGAGTGCTCAAAACAGAAAAGTCTCTTTTTTTCATTGCATTAATTCACCAGTAACAATCTTGCATTTAATACAAGATTCTTGATTTACAATTAGCTATCCAAGTATATGACTATATAATCAATTCCAATTTAGCAGGGTTACTGTCCTCCATTCAATTTTACTATTTCCATTAGTAACCTTTGCAACTAATATGCTAAAACATATCAATTGCGAAGGCCATCACTTTAATGCAATAATCATAAATTACCTTCCATTTGACATTAGTCCTGGACAAAAAAATGATTAAGCATCACAAAGGGTAATTAAGAAATCACATATACAACTTCAAGGGCAAAGAACATCGCATTGAAGAACCCCTCAAAGGGGAAGTTGGTGAGACAGAAATCCTCAATAATACATCTTCCAAGGAAGAAAAGATAAGTCTCTTCTTTAAAAATACAAAATTACTAACATAACAAATTCTTACCAGAATAATACAAACCAAGGATAACTAGTGAGCATGCATAGACTAAGACCATGGCAAACAGTTTTGTCTTTATTCTCCCTCTGATGTGTAACCAGCTTAAAGAACGGGAGCATTTTACTATGGAAAAATATTGCACCGGTCTAAAAGGCCACAATAAAGAAGCTTATATTGCTACTTGCATGCATTCATGATTGACTAAACCTTGAGGTTCACAGTAGAAACTGTGAAGTCACAGGTATTAAGATCTGTGATGTGCTCTAAATATAGATAATTTAGGTCATAACCATAAGAGATACAAACAGTCCTCTGAGATAATCCTCATGTGACACTGGTATTACTTTAAAAGGAGTATTTCTATAATAACTCTTGATTAAATATAGAAATATGACAGCAGTGACTAAATCTAGATGCTGTATGGCTTTTCTGTAAGGCTCTTCACACAAATCTGGCAGTGCAGTCACTGGACAGACAGCACTAAGGCTGCTCACCACAAAACTGGTTTCCTTCTTGGTAAATTAAAGTCTCCTTTCCAGGCATTTGCATCTTTTAAAGTTGTTTTCTAGAATGTTTTCAGAGATACAAACTCACTTCAGAAAGAAAAAATAAATGAAAAGCTATCTATAGCCTTTGTCACAAAATGGAAATAGATACTATCATCTTTCTGAATGTCACTAATCACATAACATTTCACCTATTATCTTTACTGTCTCCATTAATTCCCAGAACCCTTGAACTCATGAAGTCAGTAACGTGCTGGAGTATCTAAGTTACTTGCTGAAGTTATTCAGATAAGAAGATCTGAAATGCAGAAGGAGATATACAGATGGCCGCATGCACTAGGAGACAGTTTTCAAGGGTGAAACGATAAGAAACGTTCACATTTCTCATATCCCCTCCCTATCAGCTAATCGCTTTGTGAAAGCAAGGCAGTAGTGTTGCCAACATGCATAATTTTTAAGTCTTGGATTATTTAGTCCTTATTCTTAAAGTCCATGGTCTTAAAATTCTATGATTTAGATACAATCTCAGCTTTCATTAAAAAAAAAAGTAATAAAAAAATTAAAGCTAATATTCTGGTCCTTACAATTGCGAAAGAAGGTTTGAAAATATTTCCCAAACCTTGCCTAAAGGCTCAGAAACTTGGGAGTGCACTTAATAAATGATATTCTTTTTAGTGTTTGGCTCGTGACTTCTCGAGGTCTGCAACTGGGGAAATTGCATTTACTTCTCTGATCTTTTTTCCCTACTTATTTCCTTCCCTTCATTGCTGCTTCATCACAAACTATGCTTCTCAGATCTCCCACATTTTGCTTTTCTTAGGTTCTTTGGGGTTTTCTCCTTCCTCTCTCTCAAAGGGCACTCGCCACATCCTCTCTCCCTTCTCCTACTGACTCTGTCAGGATTAACTGGATTAAAACTCTGTCCAGCCCCTCAGACCTCTGTGCTACCGTGATGCCTGCCTGGTATCTGTGCTAATCTTCTCCCCGGAGAAGGTGGGAGAAATGCCATGTGGCAAGTGAAGGAGTATATAAACACCAATCCCCTACAGGCCTTGGAGACAAAGAAATAAAGTGCTGCTGTTCCTTGTGACAGGCCACAGGCTTACTGTTCAACTGATACCACAGGCCTGAAGGTCTTGTCTTCCCCTGCCTGCAGACTTGATTTAGCTCCTAACAGAAATTATCTGATGTCCAGGTAACTGCTACACGCTTTGCTTTACTTTTGGCTTAGCTTTGTACAACTGTGTTGTGTAATGCCTATTAAATATATTTTTGCAACTAATAAACAGTAATAACGAATAATTATTCCATGCAGAGTGGACTGCCTGTGACCCTACAATAAAACGCAGCAGAGAGGAATACAGGCACGAGATGAAGGCAGAGGCCCTGAACAACCCTGGAGGCACAAGGGCTAGAAGCAACTTGTCTGGTGGCCTATGACTGGCCATCAAATGAACGCAACCTTGGCAGCTGTGGGTAAAGCCAGTCTTAGGGGTAAAAAGAGAACAAAGAACCAGTATCAGCACATGTACAGCACCTTTGCATGTAATGTGGAGTTACAGCGCAACAAAAGAAGCGCAAGCCACGAAGCATGCTAGCAAACAGATAAGAACAACCCAAGATGGATCCTATATGGAGGAGGAAGAAAGCACCAGTATCAGCACTGTGCTCCTCCCGGTAAAGGGTGCTGATGACTCACTGCACTCCCACCCTAGTCACAACAGCTGCCACCAACCTTAGGACCCAGAGGTGCCGTGGGAAAAAAAGGGGTGGATATTAGAAAGTTTGTGTATCTATCCTTTTAACTGCATATAATTTTAAACTATTGAAACTGGAATAACAATAGTTCTTTGATTAAACTAACAATAAATTCTTGGCTTTCCATATAAGTGCTTCCGTTTGTCCATAATGGCCTTATGAGTCAAAACCTGGTAATAATTCAACTAACCTATTCCCAAAACATCAATCCCCTCAAATCAAAGATGTTGGTGTTTAGAAGTGAAAAGTAAAATTTGGCTCATTTTTCCTACAGGTCACAATAGAGAAAGCTCAAAGGTTTTTGCCTCCTCAAAAAATGCATTTTGTTAGGTAAACCCAGGTTGACGAATGGATGGAATTAAATCACTGTTCTTTTCCACATAACTCAAATTATTTGCTTTGAAGTTGTCCAAGGAGCATCCAGCCAAATCATTTTAGTATCATATTTCTCATATCTTCATTCTAATCATCAACATTCAAGACTCGCAAATTCATTCATTTTTCATTAATACAACTAATAAATAAACTAAAACCAAAGTTTACTGGGGTTATACTTAGATTTTTCTGTTGTACAGAAAAAATGTTGTTTGTTGAAATGTGGGCTAATTATTGAAAAAGCTATACTTTTTAAAGCAAAGTACTAAACGCAAAGATAAAGCAAATACAACAAGAACCAACTCTATCATTCACATGTCTCTTAAGCTGTACTTGTACCCTGATTTCTTTTATAAAAAGTTAAGTTTGAAATTCTGTTTTTCCAAGCACATATGACATTGCAGTTAAACTTCTCCTTGGTCTCCTGAAATTTCAAACCAAGCAACATCATAAAAATAACGCAAAACTTGTAATAAATTCTGTCCGTGCAGGACTATAAATCAGATTTTCAAGTGGATTTTTTTCTCCTGTGCATGTTCATACATCTGGAAAAGAAAAGAACAAGAGGAATCTTTTGGGTGAAATGTTGCTCAGTTTTACATTGCCAAGAGCTATTTTTAGCTCTTGAAAGTACCAAACGTTCCTAAACAGAAGAATAAAGATAGAGCCACATCCAGAATTCAAAAGGCAAATATTGTCTCTGTCTTTATCCTTTCCTTTATCCTTTATGCATTATCATGTATAATGCTGAGGGCTATAAAATCAGAGTCCCTCAAAAATTAATGTTTGCAAATTCTCCACCTCAGCACAGTGAATAGTTCTTTCAGTGTTCCTGATTTGCAAGCTAGTGCCGACTACTATGCGAACTTACAGAACAAGTTTGCTGGTTAGAGCAAAGGAAGGCAGTACCTTTGCAAGCTCAGAGATGCAACTATAAATCAGACATGAAAACATGTTTCACACCGTTATTTAGTCGTGTTGAAAGGGCTATCTACAAAAATATGCTTGATATTTGAACAGTTTAATACCTCCCATTCCACTAGACCTGCAATCACTGCACCTACTTTTCTATCGAAAAACAATATTCCTCCTTCATAAAAAAACTATAAGCAAAGGAAGCAGGGCAAGGGAAACTCACTAATAGGAAAGCAAATGCAACAGAGATAGCTGAGATGGCGTTATTTGCAATGGTAAATTGCACTTTCAAATATTAGAAATGTAAACTTATTTGTGATTTTTCACTAGTCCAAAAGAACATTGTCATTTAAAAGCTATCAACTCCAGAGACGTCTTTTTCCATTTAGTAGACATGTAGACTACTGCATTTACCAATATTGCACATACTTTGAAGTCTTTGTTATCATAATGCACAAACTGGACAAAAAGAAATGTTTCAACCTTAAGCAACAAAGCAAGCAAAGAATCAAGCAGCAATAGCAACAGTACTTTCATACTGTGGACCAGTGGTCATCTTCAAGGAAAGGCAGAATGTCTGACACATTGGAAAATTATTTAAAAAGTCAATTAACTGCCCCAAAATATAAAAATAAATACCAGTAGAAATCTATTAATAGCCTCTAAACCTTGAAGAAGCTATCAACTTCTTCAGAAACATCTACAGCTGATTTTGAACACACTATCAACATCATTTTAAGTGGATGACACATGACAAGAAGAAGGTGCCAAAAATCAAGACCACAGGACTTTCATGGTTTTGGGGCTTCAGTGCTTTAGCATTAGAGATTAACTTAACCTACACTGCAAGCAATATCACCAAAGTCATCACCAACTCACTGTCTTAAAGATGCACAGAACAGCTGTAAGTGTGTGTGGGGGGTAACTTTAACATACGTTATCATGCAAGAGGTTTTCTTATCTTGAAAATCAGGCTTAGTAGAAAAGAAACCTGCTTTAAGAAATGTGAATGGGGAAAACAAGAAGGAGAAGAAATAGGCAGCGATCATTACAAAGCCTAAGCCCAAAAGGCTACTTCACTTACTTCATGTTCGGTCAGCATACAGTGTCCAGAGCCCACAAAGCCTTACAAGAGTCTTAACTAAATCAAATCAAGTGCAATTTTTTTTTTTTATTTCACCAGATTACTCATCAAGCAAAAGTCTGTGTCCTAAGATAAAGGCAAAATATATAAAGATACAGAAATAGCTCCTAATTCTGATCTACGAAACATGATGAAACATCAGTGAAAAATCTTCACTACATCCACAGAATACAGCACTGAATCTTAGAGAGGCGGGGTGGGGAAAGGTTCATGCCTTGGGAGGGAATCTAGACAAGCAAAAAAAGTTGTGTCATATCTGACATACTTACTGACTACATTTACAGTCTGGTATTCTCTTATGCTATAAAATGGAACTTGTAATTTATTTCATATTAATTCAGCTTCTTTTTCACACAGGAAAAGAGGTGTGATTTGATGATCTGCTAGTTGAAACATGAGTGGCCACTTTGAAAAGATTTAAAACTTGATACTTGAAAATAATCTAAGTTTATGTGTACACAGACACACAATTTTAACTCTGGAGATCATATGTGTCCATCTTTTTGAAATATGAGCCATATATTAAGTACAACTACTTTTTACAGGTTAAAAACAGCCTGGACAAAAGACATTCTGAACTCAGAGAAAACATTGATGACTGTTACAGAAAGGCAAACAGAACGGGTTAAACTCAATTTGCGAAGACAATATAAAAAAAGCCACCAAAGAACTGTAAGGAAATCATACAAGTATGCATTTGGAAAGACTTCACACATTCAATGATCCCTTTTCTCACTGGCAAAAAGAAGAAAGTTCCTGCTCTGCCTCAAGGCAGCTTAATGCATTCGTTGTGAATTTTACCCAACTTGCTGATTGATTGGCAAACACGTGAATGAAGGCAGTTAAAAAAGACTCCAGCAACTAGACTAGACTCGAAGGGTAGATGATGTGTGCTGTCTACACAGTTGGTTTTGTTTCCACAGCTGAGGAGCCGAATATTGGTGATGAACAAATTTCTGCAAAGGAGATCATATCCTTCCCCACATTTTCTTTCTGTGATGACTGGTGTCTCTTTTTCACATGTGGCAGGCAGCAGCTCCCAGCCCTTCCTGGCCCCTGCATCACTGCCTGCCTGTGGAGATGCTCCAGCCAGGTATGGAGAAGGAAGCAGGTTGCCTAGGTCTTAATGCATCTCATCACCATGACTAACAAGGAGAAATTGAGGAAAAGGGGGGAGGAAAGAATTAGGAATCTGAAGAGAGTAACAGGCCAGGTAAAATATATAGCAAGAAGGAGAAAATTAGGGCAAACCCACCACCAAACAGAGCTATTGTAGTTGTCCTACAAACAAGGCATTGATCTGGATGCAGTCCTCTGTTGTAATGAAATCTAGACAAACCTTGCATTTTAGAAAATTAGGACTAGTCTATTTATGCCTACATACAAATTAGCTATCCCCTCTATAAAGTACCTCTTTGAGAAATAGAGAAATAAGTGAGATGAATGGCCCTGGATCAGATGTCATGTACTGATTATTTATGAAGTGAAGCAGAAGTCTTTTAAAATGTACTTTCAAGGTTATTTTAATAATGAAATTGAATTCTAATTCAGAATGTCCTTCAGGCCACAGTTTTATGCATACTTTCCATTCTTTTCAGCCAACATTCTCAGCAAAATTAAATGCTGTCTTCCCATGACCCCCAAATTACGTCTTCTTACTCCTGTGCAGCCTCTCTCCCGGTCTCAGACCACAATTTGGATGGCAATGGGGTGAACAGGATCACAAAACTGTTACTGCTTGTACCTATTTTTTCCCACTAGGTTACATTTAACTCTAATGGTTCTCAGTTTTATTTCACCATGCAGTCACATAAAAGCTTTTCCAGAAGAGGGCTGGACCGCAACATTCATCTATAGAAAATACTGTGTAAAGTTTACAGCATTAACTGATTAGTGCAGTCTAATAAAAACCTAAAATAACTGGGAATAATTCTGCTTACGAACATGTTTAAATACAACATATTTGGAATATGTTTCTTTTTCAAATGTACACTTTATTTGGTTGTTGATTTCATGCCTTTTTTAAGTAATGGTGCGATAAAAGCACTTTGCTTCACGGACTACCTTTTGACTTAAAGTTGAAAGAATTTCTTTCACTATTTAATGTGCAGAAATTCACTGCAGCCTACTAACAAACAGACTTCTTTCACAGTCAGTGCAGGCTCATTTCTTTACCTGTATCTGTTATTTGCATACATACATTATACATGTAATAAGTGCCTGCTTTGATAGACATTGTAAACTGATCAGAGTAATTTTTAAAAAATGCAAAAACCTACCTGCTAACTTCTACTTTAACTAGGCTAAATATAATGACTAAGCCCAGGCTTGAATACAGAATTCGTATTACAATTTAAACATTCAACAGTAAACAAAATATGCTACTCAAAACTGGCTTTCTGCATATGCAGACTACCACCTCACAACTTTAGGGAAAGTAGGAGTGATTTAGGGGACATTTAATATGTGACAGATTTTTTTTCTTTTAAGTTCTAAAATGACACTAAAATATACTTTTCTCCCATTCTTCTGAATTTGACTCTGAGATGAAATAATAATTTAAACATGATCTATGTGTTACTAAATCTATCTATCAAATTTGGTTTGTAACAAAGTTGATCCAAGGAATTCTCCCTCTAACTGGGCTGAAACTAGGTCTCAAAGCAGCTGGCTGGAAGCAAGACAGTGTCAGTATGGGTCTAAGTATCATTCGCTGGACATGGCTTTTTGCCATGCCAGTCTGAGTTGGCTTTTAGCAAGGTTGTTACATTTCTGGGCTGCTGCTCAGGGAGTGGAAGCAATTTAAATCTCTTCCACCTCTAAAAGCAGACTTGAGGAGAATCTGGTGTTAAAGCTTCTGTTGGTCATCCTGGGTGAGGAGACACTGAGGAAGCGTGTGTTGGGACTCAGAAGTGAACAAAAGACAAGAAAAAGATCAGAAACATCTGCAGAACATTCAAGGAAGATTTGTGAGATTTTATCCGCTCCGTCCCCTTCCAAAAGGAAACAACTTTCTGTAAACACAGAGTGCCTCAGACAATGTGCAGGGAACAAATATTTGGTACACCGTCAAACAAGACATTGCCAAACAAGAATTTGGCAGAGGAAGACACCAGAGATACAACTCAACAAAAACTATCATACAATATAGGTGAACCTACAGTCATACAAACAGGTCTACTTGCTCTGACAAACTCAAACAAAGCAAACACGTAAAGAAAACGTTTGCAAAGCATGAGCAAGGCACAAGTGTTAATACTTTCCATTAGGTATTAGTGCATTTTAGTGCATTAGTGCATTTTATGCAACAGAGATGTGACAGAGGCAGTGGCTGGTTTACTATAATCATTTTAACTATGTTTTCTATTTTTATTACCATTTTTATGAAGGTCACCCAACATCAGTACATGTTTCAGTCTGACTGGAGACAGTGGATATTCAAAAGGCTATGAAATAGCCAAAGAAGTGCAGAAACAGTCTGAGCTTCAATAGAGCTCTGTGACGCCCTGAAACACCACTGACCACCACACCCAGCAGTCTCTTTAATGTGACAGAGTGATCAATGTATTGTAGCAGAGATGTGCTTACTGCTATAATTCAGTGTTTAGTACCCATCATTTGGCATTTTACAGCTAATTAGAGAAGCTTTACTCTCCACCCATGAAATTTCTTTGGGTGTTATTCAATTCACTGCTAAATTTGACAGTGTTATGCAAGAACACGTGCATCCCCCCCCTCTGCAAAAGGTTTTTCTCCTGTGCACACTTGATACTGATTTCACACAGGGCCCAGCATTTGTTAAAGCTGTTTCTGTCCTTAATATAGTTAAAGCAACACACAGCAGCTCCTCAACGGTTGCTAAAAGAAATCATGCACTTAATTTGCTGGGTCTTCAACAGTTTCTCTTCCTTTTACTGTACTAAAGACCTCATACTTTACTAAAGATCTCAAATCTTATATAAAATGCGAAGAACCTACGTCACAAGGAATACTGAATGTACTGAAAATGGTAATAAAAAAATAACTTAAAGCCTCTTTATTCGAGCAAAAATCTCCTACAATAGTGAGAAGTAAAAAAATTACATTTTTAAGGTTTAGAACTCTGCAATAAGTGACAAAATTCTGCAAAACCATATTTTGACTCTCTTGAAATGAGTATGTGTGACCAGACTGCTTAATTAAATTTACATTATTTGAACAAGATAAATTTGGGGTCTTAGACCTTGAATAGCTGGTTAATTTACTAGTTAAATTCAAACAGTATGTTCTGAACTGCCCCAAGATGTTGTAAGACGTTATCTTCTATTTCCATTCAAAGTTCTTCCACTGAAAGAAAAGCACCAACAGATTTCAGTAATTTGATTCCTTTTTATCTCCATCTAAACTTTCAGCTTGTTAGAAAATGCATTAAACAAGTTAAAGAAAGAAAAAAGGTCAGGACATTCAAAGTAGACAACTTGTTTCTGCAACATATTCAATAGATAATATTCTGTTCTACCCAAGCAGAATGGCTTCATAAGAAGACTGAAAAAAAACTGAGCAAGAGAAACAAATTTAACTCCTTGCTATAAATCAAGAGAAGTGGTGTCCAACCTAGGTCTCCCATATATTTCATAAATGCTTACATATTTCTTAGCCCTGAATTGGAAGAGGGATCAGTACGTGAATTTTTCTCCAGCTGTACTAATGCTACATAAATCCCTGTGTGTACTTTGTCACTTGATTTCTTTTACTTAAAATATCCAAAACAAAACCACTAACTTCAAAAGGGAAAAAAAATTGTTTGTGGGTTTTGACATGGAGGTTCTTGAGTTACCTGTGGTTTATAGAAATTTCTGAAAAGAAATGAGTTTATTAATGAAAATCAAGACTTCTTTTTCAGAGCTTTTGAGAAGAATCAGCATAGTATTTTTTTATAATGTCTAGAGCTTGATGCTATGATTATATGGATAAACAGAATCTGAACAGACAGTATCATAGCAATACTGCCATTGAATACTCTATATGAGCACCTAAATGAACCATCTCACAAAACAACCATATGCTTTCTGAAACAAAGAACAAAGAAACAGATTTAGGACTTGAAGTTATTTTGTTTTGTATACATGCATAAGAAACTTGACAATATCAGTAAGGCACTAATTTTTTATTGCTTTTCAAAAAGAGAAGCATCTCTCTGTTCACAATAAATAAAATTAATATATATATGATGAATTTTTGTTTCATACAAACATTTGAGAATAAGATAGAGTTATGGCATTTTTAGTAGCCTTTCATCTCTGCAATTCCAGGCTCTCATAAAGGAGTTTGCTTTAGTGGGTATGGTTTATTACATGTAGTGGTTTTTTCCTGACAAAAGACCACTGTGGTGAGAGCTTCAAATCAGGATTAAAACATACAGGGAGAATCCGTGGGAAGTCATGTACAAGGACAGACATTCATGGTGCCTAGAATTAATTATCATAGCTTCAAGAACCTGGTGATGAATAAAACACACAAAAAGGTATCAAAAAATGTCTCTGTGATAACATGAAAGATGCATGCAGGATGGTATCGATATTATGTGTTCCAGCTGCTGAATTATGCTTGCCTTCATTCCTGCCTGAGTCTCTGCAGTAATAGCAGAGAGCCTATAGCTCATGGATACAGGAAAATTGCTGCAACACACACTGAAGTTTGAAGACAAAATGCAGGTTTACTTCTGACTGTGGGAACACAACTATCCACCAGATTGCACTAGGCAAAATTTCCAGCCTGGATTTACCAGGCATTGAAATATGCCATTTTTGAGACAAAAATAAGATCTTCTCAATTCATGAGAGAGTGAAACAGATAAAGCACATACATTGCATTATGCCCTGTTATGTCTTGCTCCTTTTCCTGGGATTAAGTAACAAGAGAGTGGATGTGTCCCTGTTCACATCAGACAGCTTCCAAAAGAAAGTCCTGAAGAGCAATCAAATTCACTTGCGACTGATGAACAACCAAAAGCATGTGCTGCTGTATCAGAAACTAGGATCAGCGGTAGGTTAAGTGCAAGATCCTACCCCAGGCAGGAGAAGATGGATTTCTCAGCTGAAAAGGGTACACTTACTTTTTCGGTCTTGTGGTATGGAGCACTCAGTCTCCATCCATGTCCCCATGCCACAGCACACTGCTGCCTATGAGGCTGCACCGCACTCACTGTGGTTAACTGACCTGGCTTAGAAATAACCCTACCAAAATAAATGAACTGAGCAGCTGTGGATGGAAACTTCTTAAAATAATGCTTTGGAGCCAAACCCACTGCCATGAAACTACATTGCCAGAGAGACACAGCACAATCAAAAGACTGTCGAGTCTGAGAAATGCAAGGTAAAAGTCGAGTCTTTCAAACCTGCTCAAGAATGTCAACATTCAACTCCCTGTATCTCCTCCTTCCCACCAGATTTTCTTCAGGCTGAATCACAGAACAAGGCTGTGTGAATCAATCCACAGTATGTCTGTTCCTTTCCAAAACTATTTTGTCCTGTTTAGCCTTCCCTAACCTCCCCTCCTCCTCAGGTCTGCACCTCAATCACGGGCTTTCAAGAGAAACTCTTGGTTTGAGAGCTTTCCTTGGAGATTTTACCCAGCACTGAGCCTAATGCCAGAATAAGCTCTTGCTCTGGAAGGCAAATAGCAAGAATACTGTTATATGCTGGATGATTTAATCTGGTGATTTTATGCTGAGAAGACTTTAAAAGTAGGAATAAGGAATCTTTCCCTTTCTGAGGAACAAGTAAGGGTTTCAACTGCATTTGAGTTCACGCATACGCAGCACATCTACACCAGCACAGCTCTGCAGCTTTATCCTCACAAGAGGGAAGCACCCATCTGCTTTGTCACAAGCTGCCGGAGTTACCTGGGTCCCCAGGTCACTGCCGGCAGAGCTGGGACAGGCACTGGAAACACTCCTCTTCCTCACCTTCCTGTCAGGGAACCTAATGTCACATCCCTGTGCCTGCAGCAGACAGCTCGAGCGCCAGGAGAGGCAGCAAGAGAAGGCAGGCCCACACGCAGCCCCCACCAGACCAGGTTCACTGAACACACCGGGGCTACTATAAAGGCAGAAAATAATAAGCAATACAGTAGAGCACTTCTGGTGCTCTGTGTTATGTCTCAACTGGATTAAACTACCAGGAAACACCAGGGGAGAAGGCAAGGAAATTTGTACTTTGTGGGTGAGTCACTTGCCTCACTGCAAAAAGGGAATAAAGGGTCAAAATAATGAAAGAGCTGGGATAAATGTAGTAAGTTCCCTTATAACTCCTCTGGGAAGGGTGCTTTCAGCTGTAATTTGACTGCTACTGAAGTCAGAATTTGCCTTTCCAATTACTGCCATTTATTACTGCTGATTAGTAAAAGCAATGTGCACAGCTGATTTGCAAGATGGCAGATACTCAGTGTTTCTTCTCATTTTTATTTCAGTCAGGAAGTGTTTCTCGCATGACAGCCAGAGGTGATCGGGAGTTATAGTAACCCCAAGTGCTTTGTGTTCGTCTATTTTACCGCAAGTGAAATATCAGAATCCAACAACTTTTTAAAACTCAATTTTTAAATAATTGGCAGAATGGATGGAGTCAAAAAGCAGCAGGCACATCTCTTCTCTCACTTCAACATTCTGACATCTCCAGTCACAATAATCAAAGCAGCTGCAGTTTGATCCTTCATCTTCCCTTTCAAGGTATTTTTTCCTTCACTTTTCCTTCAGTCACTGAAAAAGGATGGCTTGCAGATCAATAAAACAAGTATATTTGCACAACAAAAACTCAAACCACAGGCTGCATCCCCGCTTTCCATACCTGTCAAACGCAGATCGGTTCAAAATACTGAAAACAAGGCATCAATGGATTTTGCATTCCAGATATAATAAACAATAAATCACCTTGCAAATAGGTATCTACCTGATAAGACTCCCAACACGACAATAAAGGACAGTCTTCTTGGTATTTTAGTCATATATTTATCTTAAATATTTTATTTTACCATCAATGTACTACCAAACTTTTCCAAGAAGAAAAAAGAAAAAAATTTACACTCATAACCCAAAACGGGTTAAGCTGTAGCAAAGAAACATCATTTTATAAGAGAAAGTTGGAAAAAATTTATTTCACTAAACATTACAACATCAAGAAAAGATGCAAGAAGGGAGTCTCACTTCTAAGAACAAGCAAATGAGAAGTTCACATTTTAATGCCACTTGTTGGAGGTAACCAAACGAATTAAAAAAAAGGTAATGTGACAATTACAGCATGCTAAAGTTACCCAAATATGGGCAGGGAGGAGACTAAGTAAAGTAAAGCTGGAGATAGTAAAGAAAAAAAAATGGAAGACACTCTTGAATTCTCCCCAGTAGTATTAGCAGTATTTGAATTGTTTGCAGAGTTGTATCGCTTGATATTGTATCATTTTAAAAAACTTAGGTAGCACTTGCATGTGTGTTGCTATCAATAAACTTGGATTTAAATAAAAAAATCCTCGATGAAAATATCATATTTATCTATTTAGCAAGGAGGAGAAGGTTTTTTAAGAAAAATAACCGCAACAAGTAATATTTCAGTGGGTAGTATCTCAGCTAAAGCATGTCACCTAAAACTTACACATTAAGATTTTATATCAGATCCAATAGAAGTATTTGATTGCTTGCTTCATTGCGGGACAACCAGGGGATCAGGCCCAG